>NW_013667857.1:0-23101 GCF_000517525.1 Limulus polyphemus | reverse complement strand
AAGGCTTAGTCTGTGGTACCTGTTTCTAAAAATCTCACTACATTTTGTATTAGTTAGTCCAAGGTTTAGCTGTGGTATCTGTTTATTAAAAATGGCACTACAGTCTGTATTAGTTAGTCCAGATTTTAGCTGTGGTATCTGTTTATTAAAAATGGCACTACAGTTTGTATTAGTTAGTCCAAGGCTTAGCTGTGGTACCTGTTTATTAAAAATCTCACTACATTTTGTATTAGTTAGTCCAAGGTTTAGCTGTGGTACCTGTTTATTAAAAATGGCACTACAGTTTGTATTAGTTAGTCCAAGGTTTAGCTGTGGTATCTGTTTACTAAAAGTACCACTACAGTTTGTATTAATTAGTCCATGATTTAAAACTGCTTAGCCTTTTTTCATTAAAAAAAACACAGTGTCAGTTGATCAGTGATTTAAGAATAAGAAACTAAACATTGCCCAATCTAACTAGAACAATGAAGCAAATAACTGTGAAATAATCACTATTTTTCAAACTGGAAATTTCTTAAAAAGAGCATGTTTTGAACAGCTTTATACATATTTTTTTATTCAACACTCAAACTGACATCTTTCAAACTGCACTTTTCTGAGAACTCTTCTGGCATCTTAGTGGGTACAGTCTCACCATCATCCTGAGGAACACCAGCACTTGATTCTACTTGGGAGTTCTCTGGTACATCATTTTCATCATTCTTCTTTTCAGAAACCTTTGACGTACTCTCTTCTTCCTGCTTCTCAGCCTCACGTTTCTTGTACTCTGTTGCCAATTTTGGGCACTGTTTTTTGTGGGTAAACCAGTGTCGTTTCTGGCATGACTTATCACAATACTGGGCACTTTTGCATATTGAACATCGTTTTTCTGCCTTTGGTTCTCCACATGCAGAACACATTACAGCTTCCTCATAGCCTCGTTGACCGTTGATGGCTTGACCCAAGATGCTGATGGCACTGGGCTCTTGTCCAATTTCCACTGGTGCCAGTGTACGCACCAACTGCTGAAAAACAGAACTATCGTGGTAAGGAAATTCCCGCACAGACTGACGAAGTAACTTTTCTAGCACAATGGGAAAACCATCTTCTTCCCGCCCTTTGATCCAATTCTTAATAAGAGGCTCCAGAATTTGGGGATTGTCTTTTTCACCTTTGTGCTCTTTGTAGTACTTCTCACATATTTTAAACACAAACCCCAAATGATGAAATTTTAAGGACAGTATCTCATTAATGTCTGATCTCTTCATCTGGTTCTCACACATTAGTTCCAAGACCTTTAATACCTTCTTCCCATTTTCTAGAAGAGACCGATACTGTTGAAGGTACAGTGCCAGTTTGACAGGATGGATATTTGTCTTTAAGACAAACTTGTAGAGTGGAGCTGCTAATTCTGGAGGAAGCTTGGGTTCTTTTTCCAATCCATGAGTAACAGTGAAGTACTCCACCTCTTCTCTAGGAATAAAATTATTAATGATTGTTACAACGTCATGATTTCCAACAAAAGCAGCCATCTGAGCAGCATTACGACCAACCGAGTTAACATCAGTCGTAGAAGCTCCATGTTCTAAAAGAAGACTGACAACGTCCAGTTTTCCAGCTAGGCCAGCAAACATGAGTGCAGTGTAGTTTGAATCATGATGATTTGAGTTAACATCTGCACCACGATCCAGAAATAATTTGCACAGCCTGTAATTTCCTCTGTAAGCTGCATGTTGTAGAGGTGTCATTCCATGTTCATCTAGAGGATCAATACGCACATCGTCACTACTGAGCAAAGTCTTAACTTCATCTTCAGCTCCCTCTTGCACTTTCTGGAATAACAATTTTTCCTTTTCTGTCAGGTTTGACTGGTTGCAAGCCATCTTTAGTCTACACAGTGTAAGAAAACAAACATTTGAGAACTATAACAAAAATAATATTCCAATTTCATTTACATTACCTCAAAACAAGCCGAGAAACTATATAACAGACTGCTACAGTTACTATCGAGAAATATGCACGTAAGATTTTATTATAATAAAAAGTAAACATGTGAGTGGATGAAATGAAACAACCTGTATATATTCAAAGGAAAAAAATTAGATTATTATGGTTTGGCAAACCGAAAGAAGATAGTACTGAAAGAATTTTAAAACAAACTTATAAATTATTGTTGATTCCTATAAGGAGAAGAATTTAAAAAATAATGCTTCAAAAACTTTCTGAAGTTAATAAATGTCAGCAAGCACACAAACTGAAATATTCATGATGGCAAATTTTACATCAATTTTCATCCATCGATACATTTACATATGAGTAACTGTTTAGACCATATAAAAAAATTCATGTATCCTGTGTAAATACGTTGTTGTTTTTAAATTCCGTAAAGGACTTGTATGTATATTCCACTGATCGTTAAGAACCCATAATTATAAAAAAATACGTATACAAAATGAAAGTGTAGCACATTAAAACACAAAAAACATTTAAATAATAAATAATTACAACAATTCAACATACAAGTTTACCTGCAATACAGAAAAATGAATCAATAATTTAAAACACAACAATATACACTTGAATATGCACAAGAAATGTATAAAAATTGTGAAACATCTAACGACATGCTCAAGTTATCACCATGTAACAAAATAAGAAACAACATCCAGAGAAAACACCTTATCTTACAACCAAAAAACGATGTATAGGAACCCATCTAAATGTGAACAAAAGACAAAGAAAATTAAATACGTATATTTAGGATTTTATCAAAACTATAAAATTAAATTTCAGATGACTGGATAATGCACCAGCCTCTCCATCACGAAGACCCAGGATTGAATCTTAGCCACTATTACCAGAAAAAAAACAATCCTTCTCATGACACCCTTGAAGACACAGCAGTAAGATATAAACTACACAGTAATTAATATGTAATAGTAAGTAACCAATAATTAGACTCGTATCAAGCATGACAACAATGTCATATTATGAGTTTATTTCCTCTGTCTTCCAAGTACTCCTACCACTAATAATTAATTAATTAACTTGTAATTAATCTCAAGAATATTATATTTCATTTTGAATTGAGTTAAAATGAATAGGCCTAAGGCTGAGGAAATTATTATAAGAAAGATCCCAAGATACCCCGTTTTGGAGTCAACAACTATTAATTTAATATGTGGTGTATTTAAGAAACTTTTTCTAATTTGTCAGTTATCACTTAACTAGGCTTGCATCCATGGCTTTAAATTCAATGTTGAATTTAAAAGGTTAGTACAATATCCATAATCATAAGCAGAAAAAAGTTATTAGTGATCCAATGGAAAAGAAGTGGAAAACTTCAAACTTAAACATTTGAATATGGTTACGTTGATTCATATTCATAATTTTCTGAAGTAGTTTGTTGATTGATGACACTGTACAGACTAGGTCCCATGAACAGGTTAAAAATCGTTCACCATACTTATACACTAATACAGTCTATTCAAAATTAGTACTACTACAAGAATTAGGCTTAAGAGATACTGACGTTGTAATAGTATTGATTAACAGTTATAGTTCCGGGTACGCATCATTAAATAAACGCTTGTAAAAATAGTAAATGTAATGTTAAAGGCAATTAGAAACGTATATAACTTTTCTCATATTGATAACCACTACTAGTACTAACGTTAAACTTAAGTTACGGTGTTGAGAATATAACGGATAGTAAGTAACGTTAGAACAGTCTAAGCTCCAGCTCAAAGACAAAATTAATCTTTTAATTATTTATATTATTATCATAACTATCACAATTCAGTGCTAAGTGTTACTTAAGTAAAATTGTTAAGACTTTAAAATACAGTTTATGAACCTTTTTTCCCCTTACCACAATGTTTCAACGTTCAGCTGTTGATACTGCACTGCTGTACTTTCTGTAATTCTTTATTAATACTTTCTTTTTTCTTAGAACAATCGACAAAAGACGAATTTTTCTGTTTTAACAATAGTAATAACTACTAAGAACACAACTCACACTCACAAAATCGAGAACTTTCACTTGTTGATGGATTATGTCTGTTACTTCATACCAAAAGATATTTTACGCCATTATAGAATATCTTTACATAATATACTCAAAACCTTTAATGGCCTCCATGTTTATCCCATCGGTTTTCATTTATTTGAGTAATATTTAGATCAGAGACTGTTAAAAAGTGTTATATATTACGGTGACGAAATTTTTTCTAAAAGCTGCAATAAACGTTGATTTAAAGCAAAATTGAGAGTGTAGCATGGGGACGACCTTGCTGGAAATGTAGTTTTTCTCATAGGCTATCAGTTTCAAATCTAAATTTACAAATCTCTGCATCTATAATTTACGCATGACAATGATTCTAAACATAAGTATTTAACTTTTTAATTTTAATATAATTTCAATTTAGAATTAAGATGTTCGTGTTATTAAGTATGGATCGAAAATTATGAATATACTTACAAAACTAATGACAAAAATATTATTACTCCACAATATGTTAAACTGGTGAAAACAAATAAGAAATCACATTTACATTTGACAGCTATTTATATTGATTATAAACGCATCAGAATAATAAAAAAAGAAATCTCTAGATGTTTTCCATTTTTATTTAGCACTGAATACTGCGGGACTCCGTCAGATTTATTATTAGTTATAATCGTAAAGTTTCTGAAGTGAAAGGGATTCACTACTTTTTAATGAAAATACGCTGTTGAACACACATTATTCCCATAAATATGATACGCTATATAGAGTTAAATATCGCGAATGAAACATAATTTAAAATTAGAAGGATATACTAGAGGGCGCTAAAGTCAGCACTTTTACTTGGTTTAATTATTAAAATTTAAGTTGTTATCGGTTTCGCGAAAAGTTACACATCTACTGCGGGTAAACGAACCCTGAATTTGAGCGTTATAAGTGAATACATTTACTGTTAACCCACCAGGGGGCTAAAACTGTAGTGAAAACGCCGATAAGTGAAAAATGACTTCGGGACAAGTTCAGGAACCGGCACTTGAACTTGGTTTGTTTTGAATTTTGCGCAAGACTACATGAGGGCTATCTGCGCTAGCCGTCCCTAATTTAGCAGTGAAAGACAACTAGTCATCACCAACCACCGCCAACTCTTAGGTTACCCTTTTACCAACGAATAGTGGGAATGACCGTCACATTATAATGCTCCCACGGCTGAAAGTGCGAGCATGTTTGATGGGACGGGGATTCGAACCTGCAACCCTGTGATTGGAAGTCATAGCTGACCACCTAAGAAGGGTAGTATTTTCTTATAGCTCAATAACAGAGTACAGGCCTTGTTGGGCAATGACCGTTGGTTCAAGTTCCTGAGTCGTTTTTCAGAGAAATAAAAGAAGCTTATTGGATTACTAATCTAAACACTGTACAACTGCTATCGAAAACTACTTCAATTTACATGTGCTTAACGCGGACCTTTGAGTAATAGCAATAATCAACTGTCAACTGTAACCCCTCCGATAAATGACCAGATTTTCGGACCTTCTAGGCACCAAAAGTATAAAAAACAAATGTAACAGATATATACACGTATATGCGAACTTAAAGAAAGCAGGCTACAATACTTCATAACAATTCTTGTGAGTTATACGTCACAGTAGAAGTCTTGGTTTTCTCCAAGCTTAGGAATTGACGATTTTATCAAAAATGATGCAAAATAGATAACTTTGGAAGTTTTTGATGCGTAAGGTTTTCATTGCCGGGCGTGAGTAGTGAATTAAATGTGTAAAAGTTAACAAGTAAGGCTGAACGATATAGCATGTGCATAAAATAGGATAATTTAAAATTCCACTTTTCACCATCTCCGTATGTAATGTAATATTTTAGAAAGACTGGTATCGAAGAGTTTTGAATGGATTCTTGATTTATTTACATTAGAAAGGAAGATAACATTGGATATCCAATAAACTTGACTTCTTTGGTAGTTACAATATGAAGAAATTTCAGAACGTATATTATGTAAACGGTAGTAGTGGTCTAATATAACTATTAATTTGTTGTATATACTTGAAAAGTTCTCGCAAAGCTGCACAATGGATTTCAGCACTTAGCCAAACCAAATTCTGTCTTATTGTTAAGTACAAACTACCCAAAATAATATTTGTGGTGTGTCCACCATGGGTATAAACCCTCAGACTTTCATTGATGGGGGTGGGAGATTAATTTTGTACTGATAGACTAGATGAATGTAGCTAGCCAACTCTTGTCTGAACGAATAGAGATCTGATTGTCAACTCCTGCAGTGCATCCATGACCCCCAAAGTGGGAACACGGCTTTGCAGTAAACATGAACTCTGAACCCTCAGATGCGCGGTTTGGACAAGCTAACCATTAAGCTATGCCCAGCCCTGGACATATAAAAGTGCTCTATGTTGATTAATTCCCAATTATATTTTTTCTTCGTATTTATTTTCATTTAACATTGATATTTTGTGATTTGAACACAACTTCTAACTAGAGTTCTATAAAACCAATATGGAAGCAGAATAAGGAAAATTATTAGATTATCTCGAGAGCAATTTAAAAAACAAAAATATTTAATCATAAATTAAATATTTAACTTATTTCTCCATAATATGTGATGTGTTAGGCCTTAATCACAATATTGTTTACTTTGTATGTGGTTTAGCAACAGACTGAGATTGTCCATAATATGTGACGTGTTAGGCCTTAATCACAATATTGTTTACTTTGTATGTGGTTTAGCAACAGACTGAGATTGTCCATAATATGTGATGTGTTAGGCCTTAATCACAATATTGTTTACTTTGTATGTGGTTTAGCAACAGACTGGAATTTTCCATAACATGTGACGTGTTAGGACTTAATCACAATACTGTTTACTTGTAATTGGTTTGGCAACAGACTGAGAAAAAATTATCTCCTTGATGTAATAAAGCCAATACAAAGTAACTAATACAGAGGACATATCTCATTCCTCAGTAATAATCTCTAGTTAAAGACCGAAGCTAAGATCTACAAGTTATCTTAAATGACAACCGAGTTACTTTTAGTTATCACGAGTCCCGCCGTTTGATTTCCAATACATGAATACCTCAAAAACTCTTTCAAGCTTTAACAAATCTTTAAGATGCATTATGCTTCTTTTCAAGATGTGTACTATCTGTTCAGCTAGCATCCGACACAAAAGACTGGTTACTTATATTTAACTGTCACCACGAGCTTGAATAAACAAATTTCCATGTTCAAAATGTCCGCTGCCACGTGTCCCAACTGGTGGCTCGTAGACAACTATGTTTCAAAGTCAAACTTCTCTTGTGGAATACGAGTTTGGGATGCTGTGACTGCTCCTTGGCACGTGTCGAATGTTTAATTTTTTTTATAGTTAATATATTACGTGGCAACGAACGTGTTAAGCTGAAAGAGAAATGGTGGTAAACATTGTTCAACTAGTGAAATATTTACATTTGAGAATCATACTTTATCCAAGTCAAAGAGCTAGAATATTAACATTAATACTTGTACATATGATACATCCTTCCGGTTCATACCTGCATGTTCAAACTCATAAATAGTGAGTTTTACCAGCTAAAATAACAACTTATAAAAAGTTTGTTTGTTTGTTTTGAATTTCGCGCAAAGCTACACGAGGGCTATCTGCGCTAGCCCTCCCTAATTTAGCAGTGTAAGACTAGAGGGAAGGCACCCACCGCCAACTCTTGGGCCACTCTTTTACCAACGAATAGTGGGATTGACCGTCACTTTATAACGCCCCCACGGCTGAAAGGACGAGCATGTTTGGTGTGACGGGGATTCGAACCCGAGACCTGCAGATTGCTAGTCGAGCACCCTAACCACCTGGCCATGCCGGGCCCACTTAAAAAAGGCCTAACGTTTAAACTTTTAATATATAAAAATCTCTGCCACAGTTTAATCGTTTACTACCGAGAGTTAATGTGGAACAGCTGCTAAATTCCTGTAACTGTTTGGTGAAAATATGGTACTGCAAAGGATATAACTTGTTTCTGGAGAAAAGTAATACATATCTCAAGTAATGTAATGTCAGCTACATGTAAATAAATACAATAAGATTTTTTTTTACATATAATAAATGTACATTATTTAAAAGATTATTTAGTCCACAGTATTCTAGTTTAAATATGCTATTGTGTTTGGAATCTCAAAATGATAAATTGTCATGCCACTAATGAAATTATGTTTCCATGCATAAAATAAACTTACTATTGTCTTAATGAAACCTTTTATTAATATCCCAAATTTGAAAAAACGGAAGGAAGAAAAAAAAAAAAGTCGTAAGATTTTACACATAAATGACATGCATATTACAAATGTACAATTAAAGAAAAAAATTATCGCACACAGAAACATGAGACCTTAATTGAACGATAACTACATTTCATGGAAATTTGTTAAATCAAGAAGATTAATCAATAACATATAAAATGAACCTTACATCACTATTTAACATCAACATCTAACAACAAAAAATATAAAGCTTTTCACAGAGAATTGAATGAAACCTGTTAATACTAAAACTTTCTTAAAAAGACGAGAAATCCATAAACAAAGACAGCATAAAAAAAAAAAGAATCAACAGTAATTAGAAATATTCTGTCACTTTATAATATTCTGAGCCATTCCACCATTTGATTTGACTTTTTTTTTCTTATACATAATTCAAATATTAAATTACTAATATTCTCATCTAGCCACCAATTCTTCATGTCAGTAAACATTTAAAAATGCTTACTTTTTATTAATAAAATGGCAATATATATTAATTATTTTTTGTTTTCACTTCAATGTCAAAAATGGAATGGTATTTTTGTTTAAAAAAATGATCAAATTGGTTGCACTAAATGAAGTGGTCCAGAAATCTTTAGAAGAACAACGATTTCGCCTCAAACTAATATCACTCATTGGTTCTAAATACACAGTAAAATATATAAAACCAAATTTTTTTATTGCATTAAAAAAAGCATAAATGATAAATGCTTTATATAATAAAGAAACATAAAATACATATTTTTTTTTAGCTACCACCACCTACAGCAATGACATAATAAATATTAAACTATTTCTGACAATGTTGACAATAAAACTATTAGGACATTCTCGTCACATCAAGAATACTTTAATCAATCACAGTTGAATGAGAAAATACCACAGATAAAAGTATCTGAAATGCATAAAATATTGATAAAGTTCTTGCAATGACATCAAGCAAACTTGTAATGAAACATACGAACAATAGTAATAATTAAATTCACATCATCTCATTAGCAATAACATTAAAAACTCGCGTAGAAAGACAGAAAAACTATTTTAAGGTTCACTGAAAAAAATTAAACTTTTTTTTTAAAGACAAGAATCCAACTGGTAAACGTTTTGAAGAAAACCTATTTTCTTGAAATGGTGTAAAAAAAAAATATCCACTCGATTTATTTTTCAGTTATAATGATAAACAACAACCATATCATTGAAAAGTTTTAAACAGCTTAAAAAACAACAATATTTTGTTTTCAACAGTTTACGCTACAAAGCACACAATGTATTATTTCAAATATAAGCATTTATTATTAAAATAAAATATTAATAAAACATGTAATATCTGAATGAAAATGAATTCAGTAATAACAAACTTTTAACCCACAACACACACACATACATATATATATATACATCAATCAGCTGAGGTACAGGTTTTTTCGGGATCATTTAACCCTTGTTTTATGCTGCATTACAGAAAAAGAAAACCACATAAACAAAAAGCATAAGATTAATACATGTTAAGAAAAGGTCCTAGAAGTTGAAGCATTTACAAAAAACGTTTGATATCTGAGCACAACTTTTTTTTTTGGCTACATTAAATGCTCATACAGCAGACAATAGCTATATATACGACACCGTACTTCTAGACCAACGTTATAAAGAGACTGGTAAACAAGAGTGAACAACATATCAGCAGTAAATACACTTATTTCGATGTTAATATAAATAACCTTTTTCCATTACAATTAAGTATTAACGTATAACTGTTCTTCGGACACATTACACCATAAATGTGCTTTAAACATACAAAGCTTTTGATTTTAACACACACACACACAAACAAATTAACCAAACAACAAGGTTATATTTCAATATTCAGACATGATGCATTTATTCCTTATATACATCTAAAACAAAAGCAAACAGAATTAATTAAAGCAGTAAGAACTGAAAGAATGGACAAACTAGAAATGCTAGAAGTAGCACCATGAATGACAACTGTCAAAATTTTGATTTTCATTTCTTCATGGTCAATTTGTGCACCTGTTCATAAATATTTACAAAAAAAAAATGCTTCACATAAAATTTTATTTTTAACATATAATCACAAGATAATTTTTTTTTTCCCACAAGTAAGACTAGAGCTCGTAGATCAGCAGCCTAGTTTATATTAAAAATTACAAAAAAAAAGGCTCAACCTTTCCAAACAAAGATGAACTTATGGTAAAAACACCTATCACAAATGATTAAGACAAGACTAGCAAGCTGAGATGTTATAATTAACTATCATGTGAGGATTAAACTCACTGCTCAACAACATTCTTTATATATATAAAAAAAAATTATAAAAATGTTTGTAACCCACAAATATAAACATCAAATTTCAAAACTAAAATCATATTTTGAGTTTCTTATATCTAAAAAAAAAAAAAAAGATTAACAATTACTAACATAAATGATGTATTTTAAAAGTAAAATGTTTTATTTTTTCATGATTCATATCTCATGTTATTATATCATTTGAAATACATTTTCTGTAACAAAAACTATATATTGAGAAACATTTATTTAACAAGACGAAGAAGATCATGATTTTCCCATTTTTTTAAAATTAGGTACGCATAATGCTAGTTTCATAAGACTACAATAAAAGACGATATTAATTACCCAGCAGCAAATACATTCCAACTTATACATATACGAATCAAAGTTCATGCAGACTAACAGCTGTCAACTACGATGAAATTATCCACTAACTGTTGTCTAACACACATGCTAATGTCACACTTACATATTAATTACCAATGATGTGAAACAAGCATTGAAGACAATGAAGTAGAGTATATATATATGTTTAAATAGTTTAAACAGCTGGTGTATAAAGTGCTTTCCATTTTTACCGAGAACTTAAATAATTGTAAAATCTTTTGTAAATTGTCCTACACTTTTAACATCAATAGTATTATATCTAATAAAAATTATAAATTCATTCGAACTATTTTTCACAACCACGGGTATACTTAAAATTCAAATTCCTACTTGCAGAATCTCTGTATATTCACAATATTGTGGTTAATTCTTTCTGTTCATACGTTTAACTATTTTTTTTATTAACTGAAATTATTTATTACACTAATACAACACCTTAAAATCAAGCATTTGCAAGTTTCATATCGAAAGAATAAAACTGATTTTTTTTGTATGAAAACTAGTAGCCATAAAATCATTCATAAATATGTTGTTAAAACCTTGGTAACTGTGTTTAAAGTTAATTCCAACATCTATTAATGGAAGGGTAGAAACACTGATTTCTCAAAATAAAACTTTCTAATCAGCAGACACGAAGCTAAAGCAACCACCTAATATACGCAACTGAGGGAAATGTTACGGACACACACAAATTCGTATAAGATACGGTAGCATAATCTATATAGTATAACTAATGATAACTTTCGAAATGAATATTAGGTTTATCATTTTTTAACAACTGGAAACAAAACTAAGTAATTTATGGTTAGGCTTTAATCGTAAACCTAAGTATTTAATTAAGAGGAATATTATCTTGAAACTTGTACTTCTTTAACTTATTTCTGCACCTTATATGAAGTTAATTGTAAAACACTTTGTTCTACTTTTAAATGTCCGGAACGACAGTTTCAAAGTTTCGGTAAATGTTTCGTAAATTTTGTTTACAGTGAATCAATATGAGAACACAACAAAATACAGTGAGGTAAAAATGCAGCAGACAGCCACAGAGGATAACCGTCTCCTCAACTCGTTTACGCTTCAACAAATCCTTTGAATATCGTTACCTTGTAGTGGATAAAATACAGATCCATTTAAATATTGTCCGTAAAAAAATCTGACGTACCATTTACAACTGGAAAAAAAAAGTTTGGGTTTTAAATTGTACAGATTAAAGGTTAGAGTACGTTACCCTTTGTGTTACTTCACACAAATTTACAAACACTTGACAAGTGTATGTGCATATTTGCAAAAAATTCCCAAACCATACGACAAACAATAAATTCAGTTCTTTCCTACTTAAAACTACAAGATATTAGGTATAACTATAAAAAAAAAAAACAGGATTATTTGACAGCCTAAATGTACGTTTCTTACAAGATTAATTGGTTCAATATTAGACGTAGTTACAAAATGATACAAGAAGTTGTAACAGATTAAGAAACTTTTCTTCGAGTACCTAAGTTTTAATCCATTATTAAATGTTATGTATAATATTTTGTAAAGTCCTGATTTACAGTTACTTCACTAACACTTTTTTTTTTAAGTTTCATTGAAACGCCGTTTCTAGCCATTAGAAACAGACTTAACATTCTTGATATGATGTAAAAAACACGCAGAACAGTAGCACCTTATTAAGACCTAATCATCCAATCAGCTAATGAAAAATTAACTTTATAAAGATCAATAGAATTTTAACATGATTAAATATCATCAATCAATGAATCACAACCTCATCAACATGAATTCCTCATGTTTTTACATTCAAAACAACTGCCAACGTCAACTACAAATAATATTCTATAGTGTTTCTAAATCACTATAGAACTATTTGAGGGACAATCTATACAGTATTCCTAGTTTATATTTCGATTACACGTTTTTAAAGAACCTTACAATACTGCAAACTTAACGGTTATCTGTATACAAAAGATTTTGTGGCTCCATATCAAGAAAAGACAGCTTCTGTTTAGGATAAGAGTTAAATCTGTTAATTACATTAAGCCTATATTAAATTAGAAAGCTATATATATATATATCCAGTTGTCCCGACAAGCTATATCTGCGTCAAAAACAAAATCCGTTAACAACCGAATCGAGCAAAACTTCCTTAGCAGAAAAACCGTTAAACATTGAACAATCTATTAGAGAAAATACTGTGAGAAAAATAGAGAAAAAGTTTCTACAGCAAAGACAATAAATTTATTGAATTAATTTAAAATATAATCACCAAAATTTCTGCAACCCGCAGGATCTATTTCTGGCTCTACAAACACAAACTGAAATAATTTACAACACCGAGTAATGACACTAAAAATGCACAAACGTAAAGGTCACATAATGGTCAAAAATAACGTTACCCAATTTCAGATTATAACTGACTCGTGCATTATACACTTTTTTTTTTAGTGAGTCTAATGAATTAGATCTTGTTCTTCAAGAGGTATAATAGTAAAGGATACTTACTATTTAGAAATTAGTTTTCACCATTGAATTTGTTTTTTTAATGAGAATAAAATGAAATTTCTTGAATCTTGTTTCTCTGGTTTTTATTCTGGAATATTTATAAGTCACCCTGTCTCAGAAAATTCTCACAGAACTATATTTAATTATCATTTTTAATCAGGTAATGTCCTAAATTCTAATTTAAATATATTGTACATATATTTATACATACATATATATATATATATTTTTTTCCCAAGTACTGGACAGATGTTATTAACTTTTACATTGAACATACAGTTAAACTTTTTATATTTTAGATTTAAGTGACATTATAATACATTTATTTGAAAAGATTGTTTTTTTTTTATTTTTTTAAGTTACGTATAAATATAAAAAAAACGATAGCGAATCAATTGTTCATTGTTACGATTTGTAACATCTTCAAAATTTTAATTCTTAGAAACGCACAGATCAAAGAAGTAAACGAACTGTCATTCATAAAACTCAACGTGTAACGTGACCATCTTGATATTAACGTGACCCATTGACGAACTGACCAATAAGTTTAACACTAGAAACTAGCTCTTATATACTGGAAAATGACGACAAGCATGGAAGTAAAATGTGAATCTTACCAGTAGTACCATGAGTTATAGTGAGAAACAATTAAACAGATGTTCACGTTACCTCTACATTTCAAACTGTGGTCGATTAAAAAGGATGCCCAATTTAAGTTTCAAACTATTACTAAAAAACCTCTTGAGAATTCAATATTAAGATGTAAAATACCTAATATCAAAATAGTTCCTTCAACATCGCACCTAACAAGTTTTCGGTATATACTAAACAAAAAAAAAAGCACTTAACGTACTCAATTTGAACTTCAATTAGGTATCTTTATTCTTGACCAGTATATGTTCCCTGTTAACAATGCCACACCAGTGTGGTAAATAGGGATAAAAAAAAGAAACGAACTACATCGTAACATTAATATAATTATGCAAGGTCAGTAAGAGGAGTCAGAATACAGGCGGAGACAGTGTTTGTCTTGTGAATACCTCATCACAACAGCAGGTGATAGGGTATTGAAAAGTTGACTCAAAAATCTGGCAAACTGCTTCATTGTTAGACAAAGAAAGATGATTATACAATCTTCTGACACTAAACCAAAAATACAAGAAAACAATAATGTTTCAATATAACAATATAAGAAACAATAGATTAAAAAATAACCGTTAACGAAAGATAGCTCTCTGGGTCTTTAAATAAAACAATAAATAATGAGCTCATTACATAAATTCATATATATCTAAGTGCACACAGTAGATCAGAAACCATTATTCAAATAAATACAGTCACAAACCACATGTAAATAAACATTCTAATGTATCTGACATTTTGAATTATGTTTTTATCAAGTTGAAACGTCTGGTATATTAAAAGTTTTATATATATATCTGGCATTTGTGGTTGGACTAATTCTAAAATAAACTTTTCTATAAATAGTACGTAATGTAACGTAGGAAATATAAATCTGAATTATGTGTATTTTTTTCTTGTATATCAAAAGAAGGAATTAGGATAAACTGACAGCACCTATTTTAAAGTAGAGTAATGTTAAATTGAGAGTTATTTTAATCTTGTAAGAGAGAAAGAAAGGATAAGAAATTATATACATACAAATAATTACCAATACAAAACATACACCATACAAGTGTAATGAGACACTTTCATAAAAAAACACCGAATTTATTTAGTCTGTCCGTTTTCAGGTTCTGTTTACTGATATTAAAACAAACAATATCTAACACTAAAACTGCAGTTTCATATAAACATTTAGTAAATATAGAATATTATAAACGAATTTTAAGAATTACAATTTATCCAAGGTTGAATCTAAATTACAATTACCGATTCAAGATATTTATTGGATTTTACACGTCAGTTCTTATATAATTTTATCAGTTTTTGGAATATTTTGAAATATTTAGTTAGTCTTTGAGTGAATATATTAGTATCATTTGGAAATAAGTCATTTGAGTTCGCACCTGTAGTGATAAAATTGTTAGGGACTTGAAAATGTTTCATCATTTGTTAAATGTAGTCAAAGCTACTTGAGGGTTATCTCTGCTAGCCGTCTATAATTTTAACGTGACAGACGAGAATGGAGACAGTTGCCAACACTATCAACTGCCAAGATTCGAGCTACTCTTTTACCAACATGTAGTGAGATTGACCATCACGTTATAATGCCCCTAAGGCTTACGGATTGTGAGTTGACTGCCCCGAGCATCCAGGTCTTAAAGAAACCTTAAAAGTACTAAACAATACTAATTTCTTCCCCCAACAGATTTTCTCGAGTACAAGCTAAAATGAGAAGAGAAAGATGATTGTGAAACAAAAACTCTTACCTGTTAAACAAAATCCTGCACTTACTGCTGAAGATTCTGTTTAAACAACACCGTCTCCTCAAATATCAATTCCTTGAGTCTTTCCTTTGGCAGGTCGTCAAGCTCCATTTCAAATCGGAATGGTTTTTCAGCTACGGGCTACATAAAGTAAAGTGAGCTTAGTTCAAAAACAGATTTTTAACTTTTGAAACATCTATACATCTTTTTTTTTTCAATATCACATCTGATGGTGTTTTGTGATCCTAGATTAAAGTTATGAGATCACAAAACAGTATCCTCTTTACCCTAACAGAAAGCACTGAAATATTGTGTAGCTATGTGTAAAAAACAGCAGGAGAAAAGTTCAGATCCGTTGTTTAACTCAAGCCGTAACAAACTACATAGAGCTCAATCAACTGTTTATTGTGGTTGCCTGAGAAAATAATGATAGTTCACAGGCTATTCAACCATAAAATGTGTCATCACATGTAACATAACCATCTCCATTAGTGGTAAGCACTAATGATGATGTAGCATACTGGTTGAGGAAAATAATTAACAACCGGTAAGCACTAATGATGATGTAGCATACTGGTTGAGGAAAATAATTAACAACCGGTAAGCACTAATGATGATGTAGCATACTGTTTGAGGAAAATAATTAACAACCGGTAAGCACTAATGATGATGTAGCATACTGGTTGAGGAAAATAATTAACAACCGGTAAGCACTAATGATGACGTAGCATACTGGTTGAGGAAAATAATTAACAACCGGTAAGCACTAATGATGATGTAGCAAACTGGTTGAGGAAAATAATTAACATGAGATACCTAACTTTTAACACTGTTTGTCATGGTTTTTTTTTTTTTACCAATCTTGTTCTAACACGAGATATCTAACTTTCGATATTGTTTTGTCTTGGTTGTTTTTTACCAATCTTGTTCTAACATGAGATACCTAACTTTCAACATTGTTTGTCATGGGGAGTTTTATACCAATCTTGTTCTAACATGAGATACCTAACTTTCAACATTGTTTGTCATGGGGAGTTTTATACCAATCTTGTTCTAACATGAGATATCTAACTTTTAACATTGTTTATCATGGGTTTTTTTACCAATCTTGTTCTAACATGAGATACCTAACTTTCAACATTGTTTGTCATGGGGAGTTTTTTACCAATCTTGTTCTAACACGAGATATCTAGCTTTCGATATTAGAGTTAGTATGAATGAAAGTGGTTCACCTCATCATCAGGGTCATAATACTGCTGAAGATAAGGATGGGCAAGTGCCTCTTCTAAAGTAATTCTCTTTTGGGGGTTAAAAGTCAACAGCCTGTCCAGAAGATCTATAGCTGGAAGGGGGAAAAAAAAATATTCGTAATCATACAAATAACTTTTGACCGAACTCCACTTCTTAACACACTGAGTGTAGTTATCAATACTGACCACAATTATTCAAGTATTTGTCTATGTTTATAATATATATAGTAGTTTTACACACACCTTAACAGACTGAGTGTAGTTATCAATACTGACCACAATTATTCAAGTATTTGTCTATGTTTATAATATATATAGTAGTTTTACACACACCTTAACAGACTGAGTGTAGTTATCAATACTGACCACAATTATTCAAGTATTTGTCTATGTTTATAATATATATATAGTAGTTTTACACAAACCTTAACAGACTGAGTGTAGTTATCAATACTGGCCACAGTTATTCAAGTATTTGTCTATGTTTATAATATATATATATATAGGTGCAGTTCAGGTAGGTTGAAAATAAAAAAACAGGTTTGATAGAACACATTCACAAAAAATATGACCACTTTAAATGTTTCACTGGGAAGATTACAGAGTACGTATTACTTTTACAATAAAACACCGATAGTCAGCAAGGAAATATGCAACGTGTACGGTTCCTTGCGACACAAATTACAGTGTTACCTTGAGAATTACAGAGTACGTATTACTTTTACAATAAAACACTGATAGTCAGCAAGGAAATATGCAACGTGTACGGTTCCTTGCGACACAAATTACAGTTTTACCTTGAGGATTGGCTCCTGAATACAGTTTTTCCCATGGAATTTTGGGTTTAGGTGGAAGTGACTGGAGGTAGCTCCTAGCCTGAAATACAATTTACACAATTCTTTTTATGAACTATATCAAAGGAATAAACGTTTCAATCGGACAAAGAAGTTAATAGCATCTCTCTCTCTCTCCTGTGTAATTCTAAAAGCAATCTTTTCTATTGGTAAGCCTACTTACAAATAGAACGTAGCCAGCCATGAAAAATCACAGAGGCACCGGTCCACGTACAGCCCCCCCGTCAAATTCAAGTTATCATAACAACAACAAAAAACATGCACAAAAACAGACATTATATATATATATATATATACATATGTGCATCTAATTTTAATTGTAGTCTTCCTGCGACCACTGGCATCAAATTGTGTAAAATTACTCTTTTGGAAAGGTTACTTTAACATCTGTGACAGGTTAGAAGAGCAAACTAACAACATTAATCTTCAGATTATGTTCAGTCCTTCAAAAAATGAGAATCTTCTCTCACAACTAACTGTGAGTGTTAGAAAACAACAGAAAATCACGTTGATGTTAGGGAAGAACTCTGTATCAGTTACTTGGAGAGATTCTTGTGACCCTCAAATCTGTTGACTACCAGGGGAACTTATCATTGGTTATTATTAAAGAATCTGTAGACTACCAGGGGAACTCATCATTGGTTATTATTAAAGAATCTGTTAAACTGTAGACTACCAGGGGAACTCATCATTGGTTATTATTAAAGAATCTGTTAAACTGTAGACTACCAGAGGAACTCATCATTGGTTATTATTAAAGAATCTGTTAAACTGTAGACTACCACGGGAACTTATCGTTGGTTATTATTAAAGAATCTGTTAAAGTGTAGACTACCAGGGGAACTCATCATTGGTTATTATTACTTCGTATCAACATTTTCACTTTGTCTAATCTTGTGGTAAAGGTCACAAATGAACCTTGTTATTCTTTTTTTAACTATATGGTTCATTGCAGTCTGCAATAATGGTAAATATTCTGAAGAGTGCATCATAGATCTACAGAAATCAGCTGGGTACTAGCGATGAAACACAATTTTATTTTGCAACAAAACAAAGGTAAGAAACTAATATTAAGAAATTCAAATAAATGATTATTAGTACGATCTTAACATACACCCGTGTCTCCAGCACTTGCAAATTGACTATAACATGAAGATTTAACTAACAGAGTTTACAAATTAACCCAGCAACTAACACCGCGTTTCAGCTTTTAAGTTGTGATACTTGATTTATTAAAGGCTCCACCGACAACGGTTAATTAATAGAAAATTGTTAAAATCATTCTAGTGTAAAACTTGTGAGAACATATAACTTTTATACCTTTTCGTTGATTATGCAACTGAAATCTTCTTGAGATGGGGAACCAAGAATCCCAAGAATTAGGTTTAACTGATCCAAGTCTATGGTGAAAAAGTGGAAAGAAATTTGTTTATCAAATGTAACGAAATCATGAAATTACAGACAGATTAAAAACGAAAAACACACAGTAATTACCGAGATAGTCTGAACAGAAGAGTGTGAATACAAAAAAAACACTAGCTCGTACAAACTCACAAACCTTAACATCTACGTTCCCATCAATCAGTCACCACAAGCGTAATATTTTTGGTGTGGCTAGAATAATTTTCACGCAGTTTACCACAATGCCAAAAGTTTTGAACAAAATATACATGTTTAAATTTCAGCATGAATACTTTGAACTTGTGGTGCTACTTAGGGCATGTTTGTTTATTCAACAATCATCACTAATGGCACTACTATTTACATTAGAGATACGCAGCATTTTTTACAATACCTACGAGCAGTTAAATAAAGTTCAATTATTGAATACATACATAAACAACTATAGCAGTTAAACCGTTAGTCATAAGAAACAATCTTTGTTATAATCAGATCCACTAAGAAAAATAGTATTCATAATAAAACTTTCTGGTAAGTTATATGTTGTAGTAGATGTGTTACAATGTGTGGTGTTCCTGTAAGTTATATCGATTAAATATGATGTTGAATGGTACTCTATAAAAGGTTATGGCATGTGACCTTTGACCATGCATGCAGGGATAAGTAGCTTAATATAACTGGTGTCTTAGAGGCCAAAAATTAGTTTCAGATATGTTCTGATATAATCGTCATTCATGGTGTGGTTTCAATATCAACATTATGATGATGTCAGATGCCAATACATATGTGTGGTGTTCCTGCAAGATGTGTTAATATGTTGTAGTTGTTCCTGTAAGTTCAATGTGTGGGATGTGTTATACAACATATAACTTAGAGACGCCACACATTGTAACACATCTACTACAACATATAACTTACAGGAACACCACACATTGTAACACATCTACTACAACATATAACTTACAGGAACACCACACATTGTAACACATCTACTACAACATATAACTTACAGGAACACCACACATTGTAACACATCTACTACAACATATAACTTACAGGAACACCACACATTGTAACACATCTACTACAACATATAACTTAGAGATGCCACACATTGTAACACATCTACTACAACATACAACTTACTGTAAGTTCCTATCTACTACAACATTTTAAAAGGATAATAACTTACAATGTTTTCCAGGGAAGATAGGTTTATTTGATAACATTTCTCCTAAGATGCATCCAACAGCCCAGATGTCAACTGTGTTAAAATGTTAAGAATGTTAACAATGCAAGTACTGTATCAAATAAAGAGTGAGGCTACAACTGTCCATGAATCATGTAGTACAAGCATTTTAATACCAACAAGTACAAATACATTTTTTGGGTGATCTAACACATGAAAGATGTGTGTTTATCAATATAGCTACAGGGTTAAGAGCCTGATCAGTAAAAGGTTTGTTTGTTTTGAATTTCGTGCAAAGCTACACGAGGGCTGTGTGCACTAGCTGTCCTTAATTTAGCAGAGAAAAAACTAGAGGGAAGGCAGCTAGTCATCACTACCCACCTCCGACTCTTGGGCTACTCTTTTATCAACCAATAGTGGGATTGACTGTACCATTATAACACCGCCATGGCCGAAAGGGCGAGCAGGTTTGGTGGGATTCGAACCCATGACCTTCAGATTGCAAGTCAAGCACCCTAACCACCTGGCCATCGGTAAAAGGTGGTATGGAAATCCTATGTTAATCCACTGCCGAAATTTTATTTACTTAACACAATTAACGCAAACGTAGCACATGTGCACAAAAATTACAACTTCATTTTATTATATAATTCACATTAATTAATGACCAATTAGAAAAAAAATGGAAAAATTACCAAAACAATCAGGTACATACCTTAAGGACTAGTTTGTGATTTTTTAAAAGTCAAAACGTGATTTATTTTAAAAAATACTGGTCAGGCAAAAACTACTTAGCCAATTAACACAAAAGTTTCAGTTTATATCCTTTTGAAACAATAACTTATTAGTAAAAGTACATTCTCCCGTGCGTCATTAGCTTCCCGATAACGTAATATCTAGCTTCTCGAACCACAAGCAACTATAGAATAGAAGGATACTTGATTTTGTATAGCCTTTACTGTTCAACATGATCTCTGGTGCACGGTACCACCTGGTAGCAACATATTCTGTTAGAAGTCCAGTGTGATCGTGATCTGGATCAGCCACACGAGCCAGGCCAAAATCACAAATCTATTGGTAAATCAAAGAATCAGTTACACCTCGAAAGAACTATGCACAAACTTATTATTATTAAATTTATCATTCACTTGAGATTAAATTTAGTAAAGAAAAAAAATATTTTATCTTACTTAAGTAAATACCAAAATCTTATCCCTTATTATTAGTAGCAGCGAGGACAGTGTTTTATTCCCTCTTATCTCAGCACATACACATGCAGTTCGTGTCACACTTCTCCAGTTACAGTATACAAGGTTTAATAATCGATAACTGATTGCTATTTTCCAGATACAAAAACTAGCATGGGTAATGTAAGGTTATTGTCACATTACTCACCTGTCTTGTGCAAACAATACTCATTACCTGGATAATTTATAGTCATTCATAAAGATACAGCTGTGAATACAAGCTATTTCACTAGTTAAACTTTTTAAACACAAACATTATTAAAATTTACAGGCATATCAAAAAACTATATATATATTGGTGAGCTTAAATTATTAAGGAACAAAGAAACCATTTTGAAGAGTGTTTAAGACCATCTTAAAAACCATTATCTTCATCCAGTTAGGGCTGGGCAATTAGTGGAATGTCTAACTGATTAATTGGCAGATTCATTAAACAATTGCATTCAACTAATTGATTATTCTCCCGAGATTTGCATACTTGAAATAATAAAAAATAGTAACAGTCAGAAACACTCATTTTCAGCTGCGAAAATATCAGGTTAAACTAAACAAACTTGAATTAATCGATAATAATAATTAGATATTATAATAGAAATATTTTGAATACAGTAATTTTGTCTTACAATAATCCATTTTATCATAACCATGATAGGTCTCCTATTTTACACGACACTAATAAATTATATTGATTAATCGAGTTAATCGCCCAGTTCTACGTTCTATATAATTGCATCTTAAAACTTTTATGAGGAAATGTAACCATCAGCAGACAGAACAAACGAGGAACACAGATTAGATATTGAATACTAATACGTATTTAGGTTATCAATTTTAACACCGACTAGTTAAGACTACTTTGGATACCGTTTTATAATGCACAATTAGAGATAACTGGAAACTATAATTAAGTAAAAACTGTTCTTGTAAGTCACTGAATATTTTAAAGACAACTACGACAAACGTTTTTAAGTTATATTGTTTGTGTGAAATTCCATAAAGAACCGAGAAAGAAGAAATTTGACAGCTGAACTTTTTTCAACGGATGACAAACGTTTTTAACTTATATTGTTTGTGTGAAATTCCATAAAGAACCGAGAAAGAAGGAATTTGACAGCTGAACTTTTTTCAACGGTTGACAAACGTTTTTAAGTTATATTGTTTGTGTGAAATTCCATAAAGAACCGAGAAAGAAGGAATTTGACAGCTGAACTTTTTTCAACGGTTGACAAACGTTTTTAAGTTATATTGTTTGTGTGAAATTCCATAAAGAAC
>NW_013667856.1:187660-189383 GCF_000517525.1 Limulus polyphemus | reverse complement strand
GCCCTTTCAGCCGTGGGGGCGTTATAATATGACAGTCAATCCCACTATTCGTTTGTAAAAGAGTAGCCCAAGAGTTGGCGGTGGGTGGTGATGACTAGCTGCCTTCCCTCTAGTCTTACACTGCTAAATTAGGGACGGCTAGCGCAGATAGCCCTCGTGTAGCTTTGCGCGAAATTCCAAAACAAACAAACAAATCATTCTAGCTGCCTTTGTTTCGTTGTTATTCTCAAATAGATAATACCTGTTTTGCCTGGAAGGCTGGGATAATTTGCTACAATACTGCAAGTTGTGCAAGGATGGCAAAAACAGTGTTCTTCAATGGTAGTTCAGATGATATCTAGAAGGTACGACCTCACCTATGTTGGAAGCACTAGTTGCTTTGGGTAAATATGACGTTTTTGTTAACTGAAGAATACTCAATTTAGTCATTTTATAACATGGATTCAGCTTGAACAGTTGAATATAGATAATCCAGTTGAAGTGATCGTCCCCTGTAAGTAAAAGCAAGTACACATTGTTTGTGTTTTATGTCTGTTATAATAAAGAGTCTTCATATCATGTTTCACTTTATGTCCAATTTCAACCATTCTTCCTGAATCAGTTACTCAGAGATTACTTCATAATTGGTGCCTTGAATGAATCGTCTGTTATCAAGCAAACCTATCCCGTTACCTTCACATTAATTGAGTTTTACCTGTTTATGCTACACAGTGGCTAAGAAGGAGAAAATATTGGTACTGTGACCATAGGATAACGTATTGCGAATTTTGCTATTTCTGTTGAAGTGTGTACAGCAATTAACTTGAACTCTGGAGCTTAAAGTTGAAAAAAAACGGATTCTTAATGACATGAACTAGCACTTTTCACAGCTAGTAGCACTTATGATCAAGAGGGAGAGTTTGCCACTGAAAGGACACTGTTGTCTGAAAGAGTTTCTAGGTCTAGGAAAAGCTTCTCCTGTATGCCAGACTTTTGCTGATGCTGCAAAGGACTATGAATTCTTTACCGTTGCTGCTGCAGAGGCATTTAAGATAACTACCAGAATTTGGTGCACCCAAAACAATTGATCAATTTTTTTCTTGCAGGCTCAACGTCAGTGTGAGGGAAGTAAGGACAACTGAGATGGTTTGGTGCCTGATGAATGTGAGACCAAGTGGGTTGGCTGTACAGGACTCCCAGGCTAACACTAGCCAGAGTAATTCAACTCTAGCTCTAGTAAAACTACTTAAAAACATCAGAGAGAGATTATAGGTGTCATTGGCTGATGATATCTGTCAATATTAACAATCTCACCAGCAAGTGAGCTAGCAGACACCTAACGACAAAGTGAATGAATCATTGGGGCAGACAAGAGCTTCTTCAAGCTGGGAGTGATACTGCCGAGACAACCATGTAAAGCCATTAGATGAGCTGCCAAACACACCTCAACGTTCTGATTCCCAAAAAGAGGGGCCTAATATTCATAAAAAACATGGATCCACCACACTGTACTCCAGACATTTAGAATGTCTCAGCCTCATCCATAGGAGAAAGGCTCATTAAGTCTTTACAGGTTTTTATGTGTAAGCTATGTCTATTACTAAGATGAAAGATAACGTCAATATATACACTGAGTGGTCACAAGTAAAAAGACACCTAATTTTTCGTCATTTAACTGATTTATTCTAACTAATTTGTGTTCACAGAGAACTATATAAATGAAAATGATCTGCACACTAATTAT
>NW_013667856.1:175956-187529 GCF_000517525.1 Limulus polyphemus | reverse complement strand
GGAATAAGTCAGCGGCAAATTTCGCAGTATCTGGGAATCCCGCTTTCGAAAGTCAACAAAGTAGATCTAGCAAAATGTATTATCTTGATGTATGAATAAATTAATATAATAAAACTGCCTTCTTACACGTATTACTTAATTATTAGTATATATATATATATATATATATATATCATTCAAAAACACTGGTACTCAATCTCTTACCTTTATTACCTTCATGAATTAGGTATAAAATTATCATACCAAAATACATACATTATATTTTGCACAATAAAAATATATTAAACATTAATCGTAATAAGTTTTTATTGTAAAGAAAAGGAGTTACCGATATGTTAAGGAAACCCTTAACATCTGCTTTTTATGACTTTAAAGTGTGGTGTTATTTAGATATACCATAAAGCATGAAAATATTTTAATAAAACGCTGGTTTAATGATATTTTAGCATTGGCAGAGTAATATTTGATTACCAAAACTAAATTGTATATAAATTGAAAAACGTCTTTTAGTTGTGATAAATATACGTGATTCTCGGGTTTTGTATATAATGGCCATCCTATATGGGAGGAAACCCTTTCAAAAGCTGACAGATAAAGGTATCGGAATTGTCGCTAGGTGAAGACATTGCCGCATACACCAGTTGGTGATTTTCAAAAAACTTACAGCACATTGAATTTTTGAAGATACAGTCATCTTTTTTAACAAAGCATCAGAAAGGCCCGCAAAGCCATTATTCATTAAAATAAACATGCCATTCTTGGTTAGCATAGTTGAAGTATTTATTAGGCTGATTAGACAAATGAAAGGTATGAATGATCTCAATGTATTCATAACTAAGATTTCCCTTTAGATGTTACTAAATGGTCGTTTCTTAATTTTTTTCAGACCTACTTTATTTAAAGGCGCATATTCTTCTGAGCTATAGACTTTACAGAATTTTTTCGGAAGCACAAATATATAATAATTTGTAGTTGCTAGGTGACATTAGATATGTTTCATAATAAAGAAAATCCAAAGTTTGCTCACTGGTCTAGTTTCGTAGTTTACCGTGTCCGTCAATGCTTTTGAAACATAATTGGCTCTTATTTGTGGGACTTTGCATGGACTGGTGGTTAGGGAACTCACTCCCAATCCGCAGGTCGCAGCGTCGAAACTCGTTGCTTAATATGTTTGCAATTTCTACCATGTGGGCATTATAATATGACGGTCAATCCTACTATTCGTCGATAAAGAGTAGTGCAATAGTTGGCGGTAGGCAGCAACTGACTAGCTGCCTTCACTCTAATCTATCATTTCGAAATTAGGGATGGATAGTGCAGATATCCCCCGACTTGCTTTGCACGAAATTCAACAAAACAAGTCAACAGTATTATTTATAATTATTCACTGTATTGATCGTAAGAAAACATAGTACAACCTAACTTATGTATATATTAGTTTTATTTTAATATGGCAGTTAATGAAGTGTGACGCCTGCCAAAATATTGAAGTTACAGGGAATAAATAAGAGTTATTAAACGCAACTATCATTATATCTGTGTGCCAAAATGAAGAAAGTTTTTTTTTCAGATATTCACTGATGAAATACGAATATACCTTATACTGGCTATACTTAATAGTGCTTTTTACTGAAATTAAATGATAGTAATTTTCAACAGTAACTTATTAAAATAAAATGTTAATTATTTTCATGTCCTCTTGTTACACTAGTATACAAGTGCCTGACAACCTTAACTAAATAAATCGTTTTTGATAAATTTTCGTATGAAACAATGGAGCAACATTATATCACATCTGTTAAATATGATTAGAATTTATCACGTAACTTATATAGGCAACTCCAGTTGACTAGTTATTTGATAGTAAACTGTGGTCAGCGAAATATGTTAAATCTGGTTTAATAACTTTCATAAATATAATTCATTCAATATAGCACTGTCTCCTAAGGAATAGTAGAACTAATATTCAGTGTATGTATATATTAGTAATTACACTAAATATTCTTCCATTCATTATTATAATAGATTTGCTGAAGATAAAATATTTGTGCTTCCGAAACGTTCATTAAATAAGTTTACAGTTGTTGCCATGGCTTAACATTGTTTCCTGTTTTTTATTCTTTTATATCATTTTGAGCAAGGAGTATCTTTTGATATAAGTATTATTCCTTTATCATATTTGCTGAAAGACACCTAAACATGACATTTATTTGAATTCATTCATCATATTAACACTGAAAGTTTGATCATTAAATTGCTTTACTAAATTACTAGCGTGACTGTGTGAAAACTGTCATAAATACGAGGAAATTTGAAATGTAAACTGCTCGTATTTATAACTATATAGACAGGTTTCATTTAAAACAAAAATACACTTGTATTCAGGTATTAATCTTATCACATACACTTGTATTCAGGTATTACTTATACAAAAGAGTTATAATGTCTCTTTGAGAAGTTTAGATATGACAAAGTGATGTTTTATATGTATTGGTTAAACAATGTATCCTTGGATGATTAGTATTTAAAGGATGGGGTAGGACTTGTTTACCATGGAAACTGTAATTTTGTAAGAAATTTTTATAATTTTAAGATGAAGTTACCACGACAGTTGAAATAGAAAAACTTTATTTTCTGGATGAAAAGAAAATCTAACGTTATTAAAAACATCCTAATGACATTGTGATAAAAACCACAGTTTTAATAATTCATGAACTTGTGGAACGAATATATTAACAGTGTGTTTCAACATTGTACTTATATCTGAACAAAGGGTTACTAAAATCTTTTAAAAGAGAATGTTGAAGTTAAAAACAGTTATTTGAAGTAATCACAAATCTATTTAAATAAATTTAGACTGCTCTCAAGAGAATATATCATATCTCAGGTTCAAATAAAAACAAATGAGAAAAATCACATTTAATTTCCTCAGTAGAAGGCACACTTTAAATCTTTGCTTTCATTTGAAGCTGTTTCTTATCATTACAAAAGATAATGCGAAGTTGTACAGAGTTTGATTTTGAACAAAACTACAAATCTGATCTGGTACTTTTTTGGTTCTTACCTTTGGTCTGGTTATAAACATATATATATATATATTTGATGAATTTCAAGATATCGCTTCATATTAGAGTAATATTACAACATCACCACTATGGGGTGGTTGACTAAAATTCCATTTTACAAATATTATATTTGTCAATGATTCTGGAATATATATACAAAAATAATTTTCAAATAAATGCAAGTATAGTTATAAAAAAACACATGCATTAAACCCATTAGATCTGAAAACAATTCAGTGTGCTGATTTTTAAAACATATTACAGAACTAGATCGTTTATAATACCGCGTGGTTACTGATCTGATCATAAAGAACTTGGAAGGTCCTTCCCTAATTAAGAACTGTTTCTTCTAAGGTTAGAAATAATTGTATAAACTAAAACGTAGTTTTAATAGTAAAAAAGGATATATTTTATTAGTTGAGAAACATAATTAATCACAATTCAACACAGTACGGTAAAAAAACGTTCTATTTCACATACATCATAAATATAGAAGTACAACGTAAACATGGAAAAATACGAGTAGAGATGACTAAAGGAAATGAAAAATGTCTCAGTATTAGGGTAACTAGCTTAGTAGCTTTGGATAACAACTATGTAAAAATTAAAAATGCTAGTAGTACTTGTAGATGAAATAGCAATAACTTGAATTATTCCAACCCAATAATGTTATTAAATTACCATTACTTGAAACTTCTCCCTTATAGCTTTTCAAAAATAGAGAGTTAAGGGAGTTGGTCGGTTGTGTGTAAAGTGTGCTTTTTTCATTATAAGTACATAAAATCATCAAGTACATTTCTAAATTATAACACAGCATTTTGTTTTAAATTCACAACGTGGACAGTTAATGATAGAATATCATAATAATAACTCAGTGAAATTTACATCTTTAACGAGCACGCTTTTATCTCTTCTCCTCAGAAACAACTTGTTTTTATAATTATATAATACTGATGGAAACGTTATCGTAAACGTTTCTCAACTGTTGTAATTCTAGGGATGTGATATTATTTTGGTAAACAAGTTATCCACATGTATATTTATAACTTTCTTTTTATTACGTTAGCCTGAAGATCTCAATAAGAAAGAAGTTGAAAGCTTGCTCGATAGATATTGAAGTGTAAGATAAAAAAGAATATTGAGTTTTTAATATTTTTACTATTGTCTAATATTATTTTCTTTTCTAATTTTGTTCTTTTCTGTGTAAATCGTTTTATAATTTTCGATGGACCTTTGGGGCTTATTTTTTGGTTGATTGTTGTTTAGCGCAAAACATAACATATGCAATAGGTTATGTGTGCTGTGCCCACCACGAGTACCAAAACCAGGTTTTTAGTGTTCTAAACCTCAAGACCCTTTGAGGCAGTTGATCCATTTGTATGCCTTTGAGTAAATTCGTTTGCTGCATATGCAAGGTATTAATAGATTTATCTATTTGCTGATTTTTACATATATTATTTTCGCTAGCAAATGTAGTTTAAATCATTAAAGTTTGAAATGTTTACATATGTATAATTATGTAAAGTTGAAATAGAATATTTTAAAACCAAACAAGTAACCTTTACTGTCATTCACGTTTAAAAGCTCGGACTGTAAAGCGTGAACACACTGACGAGCTTTTCTTGAAAGTAAGTATGAAAATTGAATCGATCTGTGTATATACGCATAAATAAATAAATAAATTTGTTTCTGCCTAATCATACACTTTGAAACAAACAACGAAGGATCGTGAATTTCCCTCATTATTCTTAAGCAGCTGTTTCCTTTCTCATCGCATATAGATAAATTGGAATTCGTAGTTCACGAGTTCTATGTTGTTTCTAATTTTGTAAATGTTTGAAGTTATGGCACTAATACAAAATTTTAACAATTCGTCATATGTCAGGATTTGCATAAGTTCAATAGACAGACAGATAAGTCATTTTAACAATGTTATTTTTCAATTAATGATTTCAGAAAATAGATGAAAAATCAAATCATTTCATATTATTTATGTTGTTTACATAACCTAGTGGTTAGAGTGCTCGATTCATAATCTGCAGGTCTCGGGCTCGAAATCAGTCGCCACGACACTACTCTGGAACTACTCAGTGGTCATAGCTGGGATCACTGCTGGTAGCTCCTGGGATGGCAAAGTGGCCGAAGTCAAGAGAGTCGCTACAAGCATAGTCATAGCTCAGGTTTAAGATGTTATAGATTGCTGTCTTATATTTTTAAATTTCTTACCAATTTCTTTACCGAGTGCGGGTCTGTATACTGATCGCAAATTACTCTCTCTTTGGTTTTGCACTCTGCATCTTCGAATAAATATATTTTGGTGGATTTTTAAGCTGCATTTTCACCACAGAAGGACCAAAATTTTATTATTGTGATGCAACCAGTCATGGTGGCTTTCCAATGGATAGGCAGCATAACAACATATTTTTGGTGGTCTAGAGGTTATTTTTTTACCACACTTAATACCAGCGTAGATTCTGCTTTTTGCGACTGGTTTGTCTTATAGCCGAAAAGATGTGACTTTTGGATCATCAGTGTAGGATTCATGTGGTGTGCACGTGACCTGAACATCCTCAAGAGTGCTAATGATAAATCTGAAAACCAATCTGCTGTTCTATTCACACAAAATTTTCTATTTTACTTCATCATCAATTTGTTTCACGATTCGGAAATCATGACCTGTTAGAGATGGTCAACCTCCACCCGTGCTTTAACAGGTAGACTGTTAGCATTGACAAACCTGATCTGCATGCTGACCAAGTCTTTGAGTTTAATGGTTGATTGTACATTGAGATCAATAATATCCTTCATGATACTATGAAACTTTAAAACGCAAATGTAAAGTTTTGAAAAAATAATTACGAAAAGTCGAACAATTTTTGATAAACAAATCGAAAGTGAAAAAACAAAAAAACAAGAACATACAACCGGTTAACTTATCTGGTGACAATTCGAAAGTTGAGATTTGTGTATATAGTGGTGATAAGTGAATTCCACATTCTAACCATAAATTGACGTTTCTTTAAACTAATAATGTATGACCTATTGTATATATTTTACACTATGTATAGCTAAGCATATTATGCTCTAACCATCTTGGTAGACGTTTATACTAAATTTCACATAGAACTGACAGATGGTGGTTGAGTGCTCTTCTTCTCTGTTTATCCAGTATTGTGAGAAACAGCATTCCACGTGACACTCTACATAGTGTTACAAGAATACAAAAATTAAAATAAATTAGAATTATAGCTCTGCAGTAGACTGTTGGCACAAGAAAATAAAAATAAAAAAACATACGATTATAGTTCTGTAGCTAATGTTCTACAAGTGGATTACTGCAACAGAAGTCGTGGGGAGCAGTCTACATATAGATTAGGAATGCTGCATCATATTTACTGTTGCCTGGCCTGTCAACAGAAGTTGCTGACTTCTCTTTCCATCCCAGGAGTTTGTTTGTTTGTATTGAAATTTCGCGCAAAGCTACACGAGGGCTATCTGCGCTAGCCGTCCCTAATTTAGCAGTGTAAGACTAGAGGGAAGGTAGCTAGTCATCAACACCCACCGCCAACTCTTGGGCTACTCTTTTACCAACGAATAGTGGGATTGACCGTCACATTATAACGCCCCAACGGATGAAAGGGCGAGCATGTTTGGTGTGACGGGGATTCGAACCAGCGACCCTCAGATTGCGAGTCGAGTGCTGTAACCACCTGGCCATGCCGGGCCCCATCCCAGGAGACATGACAGTGACAAATGGCCGAAATTAATTTATTGCTTTCACATCTATACATATGTATGTGTGAGAAGAAGGAAAAGACAGAACACGGAACAAAGTTAAACTCTGCCTCTTTTGTAGTCCAGTGCGAAATTTTTTTTCTTTTGTTTTGAAATATTCTACAAATGAAATCCCTACAAACCAGCTTTGCTATTTAATGCAATGTTTACTCTAAAACCTCCAAAGCTGGCTTTCCTAAGCAGAGTTTGCACCATACAGATGGTTTAGCTATAAAAATAGCTAAGTTTTAAATTCATACTTCAGAACTATAGTTACATCCTGGTAGCATCTTCTGCCTTCAAAATTCATATGTTTATTCTCTGAGAACTGGCTGCTTTAATTGAGTTACATATATAGACTTATGAGATTCTATGAATATTTATTATATTTTAAGTATATGTATATAACACACACATGTGGATTTTAGTTAGAAGGAGATTTAAACACATAAGAATATTTTTTTTCAATGAGTCGCATTTTCACACTAAATCTACTAACATAAAAATAAACAATTTGACTTACTAGAAAAAGTTTAAAATTATAAAAAACAGTACATAAATACTGTTCCCCTCTACTTCTTTCTAGTAGGAATCATAAGTAGTTTGGTTGGAATCGTAAAAGACAGAAATTCTGATTTATTCTGTTCTTACCCACTTTCTATTTTCACTGTGTATGTGTATGTATATGGTGGCATTCTATTTGTAGAAATATTCTATGTCTACCCGTTATGATCTCTGCTGCATACATTTGGCAAATGCTAACTTTAAGACTGGATCATTAATGCATATGTATGGGTATTTTTGATGACGAGGAACCCACTTCGAGACTAATAATGGTTGAAGACGGCTTGAATGGGTAATGAAGAAAAACTTTAATATAAGTTTAACAATACAGCAAATTTACAAGGTTTTGTCATCATCAGGTACAAGTAATTTACACTGACACGGATATATATATACAGCCTTAAGCCTTTTTTGGGTGTGCTAACACTCACTGTCCTTGATTTAAAAGTGTGCAAAATAGACCAAATAAAAACTGCATGCAGATATAATGTGGGATAAAATAATCGGTTGGTGGTATACAAATAATACATGTATATTCAGCGTATTATATACCCCAATACTCAACTAAAAACTTTTAATTAACTTTATTGATAAAAACACGAATCAACTACTTGATGGGTTAGTTGGACTTGAAATATATTTGAGTTATTACCTAAAACAACTGCCTTTCATCGGAAAGGTATGTTATACAGCATAAGATTAACCTATATTTAAATAACACAAAAATATTATTTTAAAATATGGCCCCTTTTTATTATTTTCATTGGTGTATGTTAAATTTGAGAGTATTTCTCTGGTATAGTATACTTCTGTGTTACTACAAGCACCTTTAAATGACCCTTCTTCTAAAATTATAACCTTGTTTTTGCAACACAAGCAGTTATACTGGTCCTCATAAAGCTTATTATTATTATGCGCAGAGTTCAAGGCGCATAGCTTTAATATTTTACTAAATATGTTTCTAAACATAGAATTGTAAGGAAATCATTCGATTAAAATTAGAAACTTCCAATTAGAAAAAAAGCTCGATGGGTATATTATTAGAATAAATAGAAACACTATAACACATAAGGGACGTTTGGTGTTGCAATTTGTACTGTCGTGACGTCAATAAAACGTGTGCATGCTATGAATCACGGGAAGAATTGTGCAGTCTGTAAGCTACAACAGGCGTGACATATGAACTTGAAAAAGCAAGTCATAAAAATATTTGTTACTGTTGATTTTGGTTTTATTTACTCTTGAAAAAGAACACTTTCAGGGACCTGCGGAAGTACATCTAGCTCATACGCTCTTATATCGTCCTTATTACAAGTATACAATAGTCGTACTGAAAGGGATTTAAACAATTCAACGGTAGATTCCTTAAAATAGTGATGAATGAATAAAAATGTGCAGTCAACTCCAATGCCTTGGATCATAGCGTATATGCAATGTGATTGTCTAGTGGGCCGTTTACAACTATATTATGTCATTCCATGTGTTATTTCAAAAAAGGAAAATTGCACTGCGTTTGTTCTTAAGCAAAGGAGACTGACTGTAATGTGCATCCAGCTAAGTAGCCGCGAGGAAATTTTTCAGCTGGATGCCACCGTTCTTTGTCATTTTACTGAGCGAAAGAAAAGACCGTTACCCAAGTGATCACTTTTCGACAGTTGTCATTCTTATAGGTGTCAAACGGAAGATATTCAATCCAATTCAGATCAATCTGTTCGAGATGCTACAACAAAAATATGCATGTCTATAGTACCGACATGAAAAAACAAAAGAACAACTAATATATACGTAATAGAACAACAATAAAAATATACTCAAACTCGTTCCTCTCTCTTTATGTGTTTTTTTTTTTCGTTCATGCTCTTACCTTCGAAATATTTCTTTAAATCAGTCGACGGAGGAAGTGCCGTTTTTTCATAAAATTCCCTCGCAAAAAGAAACATTTTTGTTGATAATAAGTTTTTCTCAGATGGACCGTTCAGCTTATATGAAGACTGATGGATCAATGTGTTATTGATATGAAATTTTTGGAATTGCAAGAAATGAATCATTTTTCTTTAATATACTCTTGAAAGTGATATATTCTACGATTAACCGTTTAGGGGGTACAGAGTGTGACAGACAGATATTTGGCTAATATGTATATAGCTAAACCAGTCTTACAGGAACATACATTAGGATCATTATAATTCAACAACATGAAAGGATTAAACACAGGTTATTTAACTGGCGACTCGCGATGCAGTTTCGACCGGCCATCAACCACTAGGAAAGCATTATACATAAATAATGAAGCTTACAATAGAGCTCATTTTTAGTGCCCTTGACTTTGAAAGGTAGTTGCTTGTTGGTTGTTAGTTATACTTTCATTAAGTCTGACATTCAATACCATTAAATCTGAAAACAAAAGCCATGACACGTTTTATCGTCCATAACTAATGTCCGGCTCCTGACACCTCACTCAAAATACCATGTAACCCACCTCAGCACAAAGTTAGACAATCAATCACATTATACAAAACGGTCTTGGAAAAATATCACCCATTTTAAGTTTTATATTTTCAATCGTTTTTACATAGACAACACTACACTATTTTATTCATTGTTCAAGTTGGTAATACAGGGTGGTTCAAAATTATCTTTCCTATTTCAAAATTTAATAATTAACTAATTAAGGAAATTCAACCATGCAGTTTTCAACATCTCGTGGCCCAACTCATACAGTTTTTATTGTCACTTTCTCAATGCGTCGTTTGGCTTGCAGAGACCATGTCAATGATTGTTTCAGGAAAGAAGTATGGGGGTATGTTAAGGATATCATGTATCGCACACCTATAACAAAAATCAGTGCTAAAGACCAGAATAACGGATGCAATCGCCACTATAACTGTGGATATATTGAACGTGGACTGAAATCGAATATCGGTTAGACATGCTGAGAGCTACTAACAGTGCATACGTAGAAGGCTACTCACATGTCAGTAAAAACTGTTTGATTGAGTTGGGCTACAAGATGATGAAAACTGCATGGTTGTATTTCTTTAGTTATTTAATTATTAAATTTTAAGATAGGTGAGATAAATTTGGAAAACCCTGTATATAAAAAAGCTGTCTATTTCATGTGTACACTTATTGCAGTGTGTAATGGCTGGTTTTCAGGTGTACACTTAAGACTTAAGGTTATGCAAAAAATATCGAGTGAATGAACAAAATAAATACATATACAAAAAACATTATAAAGTATGGATAGTTTATACCATATTACTTTCTCCGTTTTCTCGAGATAAATCATCACGTGGGTTACTGATCTTTTTACGTGCAGGTGCTTTGTCACTTACATAAACAGACGGTATTGCTAGAGCTGGTAAATCCCAGCTTCAAAGAAACAACGGCGTTGATAGATGTGGTCACGATTAGTTACTACCACCTCGAATAGTTAATTAAACCGTGCCAACTAAAAGTTTCTCTTCGCAGTAATCGATTGTATTGTTTTAGCCTCACCAGGTGGGCACTCTGCGGTCAGCCCACGCACGCCATAATAAACTGAACATCTCAGAAATATACGGACTATCTGTGATTTGTTCATCTCTTTCCTATATCTTAACTGTGTGTTAGTGTATATATATACGTGCGTAGGCCTATACAATTTGACCACTTTATATAAACCAACGCAGTGTTGGCACCTACAAAACGCTCGAGCTAAACACATGACCGTAATCAAAATAAACGTAACTTGGAACAGAACACTTTAGACGGACACGTACAGGACACACACACACTAGTGACACATGATTAGTTTAGAACTATTTTATCAAGCACGTAGAACCACTAGACAATCTAACGGAGTTATAAGGTAAAGTGCCTATTTTAAAGGCCGTTTGAAACAGAAGAATATACTGAGTCACACTTTAGACGGACACGTACAGGACACACACACACACACACACACTAGTTACACAAGTTTAGTTTAGAACTATTTTATCAAGCACGTAGAAACACAGGACAATCAAACGGAGTTATAAGGTAAAGTGTCTATTTTAAAGGCCGTTTGAAACAGAAGAATATACTGAGTCACACTTTAGACGGACACGTACAGGACACACACACACACACACACACTAGTTACACAAGTTTAGTTTAGAACTATTTTATCAAGCACGTAGAAACACAGGA
>NW_013667856.1:115347-175246 GCF_000517525.1 Limulus polyphemus | reverse complement strand
ATATATATATATATATATTCATTTCTAAATTTTAAATATTTCATTGCACTGTACGTTGGTGATAATAGCTAGAGTTAATTATGTTGTAAAGAAACTGGCAAATAAAATACAAACATTTACTTTAAAAACCTTTTGATATTCATGTAGGAGGATCTAGAGATTATGCAAGTGAAATGTGAAAACTTTAAGATAAGAAATAGTATTTTTATATTTAATCCTTTCTCATTGGGGTCGTATAAAATACCTGACACCACCAGGTGAATAATACGAGTTCAACAATACATACTGTAACTCTGAGATTTTTTAGTATATGGCAAGAGAAACTGGTAAGATTTTGTTAAAGATTAATACTATCTTGTACACAAAAAATGAATTAATTAAAGACTACTTAATTATAATATAATTAATTATATCTACTTAGAATATGTTATTGAAATATTGTAGTTATTTGCACTAAAGCTCATAATAGTTTGTGTGCAAGGTAATTTTCATTTTAAGTATAAAAATACTTTTATTCACCTTAGAGTTTTTGTGATTTATTTGCATAAACTCTAGAACCTCCTAAATGCATATACCTTTTTAAGATAAATGTTTATATTTTATTTTTCATTTTCTCTACCGTACCACATGTTATCATCAACATACAGTGCAATGAAATGTTTAAAATTAAGAAATAGAAAAATTTACATACTTTTTAATTTTTGTAGAATATCTTAAAAGTTTATATTTAAGTTATATTCGTAATTTCAGGACTTTTCCTTTTCACATATAGTTAATTTTAAAAGTCTTATTTTCCTTTCTTGTTCTCTACCTATTACTACTCATCTCGGCCACAAGGGGCATAACTACAGCATCTTCAGGAGAAATGCTCAAGTGTTGGGCAAATCTCTTACCCTTGTGCAAGATCTTAAGACTTGAGAACTGATGCAAAGTATGATGTATGTTTAGATACCATTTAAATCTCTCTGCTATGCATTTAAAAAAAAGATTCACACTTAACTAACATATAAAAGTAAGAGCTAAATACAATTTAACTATCTCTCTAATTACAACATATTTATCTAAGAAGAAACTGTAAGTGCTATCATGGATAAAGCAGCCAACAATACTACAGGGAGTTACATCTACAAAATGATGACAACTATATACCAATTTCAAAATAACTATTAGCGGATTATAGTGTAAAATGAGCTCTTTCTAATGACTAATTTCATGTATAAGTATTTTTTAAAGGTTTCTTTTGAAATAAAGAAAATAAAACATATATAACATAAAGTTTGAAATCACTGACTTGAGTAGAAAAGTGTTTAAAATGGTACCTGGGGTGGAAGAGTTAATATGAAAATCACCTTATAGGTGAAGTATTAAGAGACCAAGCACAAATAACTATATCAAATTACAAATTTTTCGTTTAAAAAGCAGAAAAAATTAAAATTGAATATTATATTTGTCTAAAACTATATTCTTTCAGTAGTATTCTTGTAGTTAAACACAAAGCTACATATAGGACTATCTATGCTTTGCCCACCATAGATATCGAAATCCGGTTTCTAGCATTGTAAGTCTACAGACATACCACTCTGCCGCTGAGGGCACACTTTTAGGAAGTTTCTTGTCCAATTTCAAACAATTTCATCCACTAGTTTCATTTATGTAAATACATTTATGGACTGTAATAATGTGGTGAAGCTCAAAAATCATTTTAGTACAATGTAATGAGCCTTTCTAAAACCATAATTCTTCCAAATATTCCGATTTTGTCAGTTTTGTAAATAGATTAGTAGTCTATAGGATCACCCAAGTTGTGTTATTAAATAGCTACCATTTTTTTTATACTGCTTAGTAACTAGGATTTGTTTAGAACCATAACTAATTAACCCTTTCACAACAGGAGCCTCTTTAAATGCTTTTCTGTGCAAGTCACTGTGTTACATTCAAAATTTAATTAAACAGTTTTAATATCAATGTACATAAATGAATTATTATTATAATGTGTGTCATGATTCGAAGTTATTAGATCCAAGTTTTAAGTATTTTATTTCAAAGTAAACCTTTTAAAAAACAACTTAAAACTTCAGATGGATTGTCATGTGACTAATGAGCTTTGAAAATTCTGTACTTTGATTCTCTGTATCCCCAATAATATAATGGTAGTTGAGTAGAGGTACATTTAGACAATATATAACCCTTTTACTCGTTCATTTCTAAGGTGTTTGAATGAATACAGTTAAAAAAGTAATAAATATTTTTCAACCCCTGAGATCTGCCATGCCAACCTTCAATAGATTTGTTTGAGCTTTATAGTGTGCATAACACGTGTAAAGTCATTTGAAAGAGGTCATTTTACATTATAACTTAACAGCAGTTATTTTGAAATTGGCTTGCAGTTGTCGTCACAAATTACATGAAATTGACTTTAGTATTGTTGACTGCTTGATTGACTATAGCACTTACAGTTGTTTTTTACTTAAATATATTTTCTTGTATTTAGATCTTACTATTATATTTTAGTTAATTATGTATTAGTTAAGTTTTAAAATACAAAATTAAAAGGTATAAACACTTTTCAAATATACTTCATACTTTGCTTCCATTCTCAAGATTATGCACTGAACAAACATTTTGGGCCCGGCATGGCCAGGTGGTTAGGGCACTCGACTCACAGTCTGGGGGTCGCGGGTTCGAATCCCCGTAACACCAAACATGCTCGCCCTTTCAGCCGTGGGGGCGTTATAATGTGACGGTCAATCCCACTATTCGTTGGTAAAAGAGTAGCCCAAGAGTTAGCGGTGGGTGGTGATGACTAGTCTTACACTGCTAAATTAGGGACGGCTAGCGCAGATAGCCCTCGTGTAACTTTGCGCGAAATTACAAACAAACAAACATTTTGCCAAAGAAATTGTAATATGCCTCGAGGGCACTTTTGACTTGTGTCGAGATAAATAATAAGTGGTAAAGGACAAGTAAAGGAAATAAAACATTAAAAATTAACTATATGTGGAAAGCAAAAGACATGAAATTACGAACTGAACAAAAGGAAAATCTTGAAAGATATTCTATAAATTTTTTTTTCTATTTCCAGTTTTAATCATTTTATTGCATCGTACGTTCAGGATAATAACTTTTTATATCTTTTTAGGAGATTCTAGAGATTATGCAAATGAAATATGAAAGCTATAGGACGACGAAAACTATTTCTATAGTTAAAATAAAAATCACCTTGCACTCGATTTACTAATAGTTTGAATGCAAGTAACTACAAAAGGAAAATAACACATTCTTTGTAAAAACACTTCATGATAAAGCCGTCATTATTTGTATAGAATATATTTATGATCTTTACAAAATCTTACTAGTTTTTGAGAGAATATGTTAATAAATTTCATAGCTACTACATGTATTGATATACAAATGAAATTCTCGACTTGATTTCAGCAAATTATACGAGTCCATCGCGAAGAGGTTACAGATTGCATAGCCTACTAGCAAAGACATAAATCTTAACATTCACTGAACTACATTTTAGTTTGTTAGATTACTTAAACCTGTATTCAATTATAACTGTGTTATGATTTGCTTTTAATGTTGTGTTCATCCACTTTCTCTGTGACTTAATTCTACATACAGTTTTATATAATAATTTTTCTAAACCTTTTATTTGGTGTTCTATCAATACAGATAACTCTGCATTTCATCACATTTTGTTTTGCATTATATTAGATAAAGCTCTATTGGCTCATTTATTTGGGCCCGGCATGGCCTGGTAGTTAGGGGGCTCGACTCGCAATTTGAAGGTCGTGGAGTTCGTATCCCCGTCGCCCTTTCAGTCATGGGGGCAATATAATGTGACAGTCAATCCTACTATTCATTGGTAAAAGAGTAGCCCAAGAGCTGGCAGTGGGTGGTATTGACTAGTTACCTTCCTTCTAACCTGTCACTGCTAAATTAGGGATGGCTAGCACAGAAATGTCTTGTGTAGCTTTGCCAAACACTTTTATTTAATTTATTATAGCCTATAGATTTTCCATGAAATCATACAAAAAGGGTTACATACGAATGTCATCAATACAATAAAAGTTGCAGTAGCAAATAGAGCTGAAAAATATCACCTGCTTATACTCTTAACCACTCCATCTTAGATTACGTACTACTGAGGGTTAGTATGCAAGCCACAGCTAATTAACATTGAGAACACTTAAGCCACATGTTTGTGGCTGGTCAGAGTATGAACTTCAACCTCCCTTAAGAATCTAATACACCCTATAAGCTTCAAAAGAAAAACAGAGAACCAACAGTGCTTACAAGAAAAAATATGTATTAGGCCACTGTAATGTTAAAACTATGCAACCCCTCAGCAATCTATGGCTTAAATGGCACCTTTGGAGAGAATGATAGATGAATAAGTGATATACAATCAAAATGAGATAATTACCACCATTGGCTGTCATTTGCTCCATGTGAGATAAAGATTTTGTGCAACTAGGATCAGTGTAAGTCAATTTTGACAAGGTCGTATTTATGCGTAGACCAACTATGCACTGGCCAAATACGTCAAAATTTCGGAGACAGCATTTTTCAGGAAAACGTTTCTTTCCATAAAAAACAAAAGCAAAGTAAAATAAAAAATATAGAAAAAATAAAATAAAGAAAATTCTCTCTCCATTTCTAATTGCATAGGTAAAACCACACAAATTTTGTATGAAGTAGGAATGTTTTGATTCAAAAGCTTTTATTTCCAAATATTTGATGTACTTTTATACTACAATATAAAAAGAAAAGTTGGAAATCCAGCTATAGCTGCATGCGCCTATATGTGTGGCATTACAATAGTTGTTAGATATATCATGTGCACATGTTCTAGATTAATTGTTGTGACTGTAACTCTTTTTGGAACATGTGACGTTTTTGTACAAATTACACTGCAAGTTGCCTGGGCAATGTGTGAACTGACAAAATAAGTTAAATGTGTTCTTGGTTAAATCAGGCCTGTGGCTTTAGACATCTTTTACCACAAGCAACGACAGAAAAAGACTGGGTGAGGCCAAATATAAAAAACGTGGCCAAAATTAAAATCAAACATGAGAAAACTGTAAAACTTGATTCATACTTCATAAACGTAACAAACGGACGAAAAATGGACATAGTGTTGAACATGCTGAAACGGAAATTAGGCCTACGTGTATAAAAGATATTTCGTCTGACAGCAATATAAACAGCAATGAACCTAATGCCAAAAACATACCTACAGATAATTCTGATAAAGATGGAAGTTCCCCAAACTCCAATGTTTTAAAGATCAAGGAAGATATTCAGTCATCTTCAAGCACAAGCAAGATTATTCAAAAGGACCATGATGAAATTCCGAATACTGGTATTGGCAATGATCCAGTTGAATGAATTGTTAATGACGTTACTCGAGATTTTGTGGCTGTGCATGGGGTTGTACAAAATGATGACACTGATCTCCCATTTTCAAAGAGGCAGTATGGGGAGAGGTCAGGGATGCTCAATAGAAACTTATTTGAGAGAGAACTGCAAAATGTAGAGAAATGCAGGCACAACTATCTAGCATATTCCAAAAGTACAGGGAAGGTGTTCTGTTCTCCATGTCGTTTATTTGATGGAAAACCCAAATAGCAAATGAAGGCATTACTGCCTGGAAAAATGAGAAAGCTCGTTTGAATGAATAAGAAAATATATCTGAGCACAGATAATGTGTGATAGCTTTGAAGAGAAGAGGAAATATCTTGAGTAAAATAGATGTAAATATTACCAAGCAACTGGACGACGAAATAAACTACTGGAGAAATGTACTTAAACAAGTAGTTGCTGTCGTTAAATCACTATCTTCACAGGGACAAATGAGCAATTTGGTTCATTACATAATGGAAACTATATGATGTGGCTTAAACTTATTGCTGAATTGAATCCGTTTTTGGCTAAACATATTTCGTATTTTTGGCAGTAAAGAGAAAGGAAGCATATCCTACCTCATGTGTTTTACTTGTAAACAGTATATTCAATTGATGGTAGAAATGGTGAGAAAGAAATTATTAAGGAAGCAAAATACACACAATACGTTTCTGTGAGTACTGACTCAATGCATAATGTTTCTTATTATGATATGTAAAGGAAGACGGGACTCTGGTTGAGTGATTTCTCTGCTTCATCCCAAGTGCCAGTTATAAATTAGAACAGATGACTGAAGCAGTATTAACCACTCTCCGATTGCATGAACTGAACATCGCCAATTATCGAGGACAGTCATATGACCATACAAGCACTATGTCTGGACACTACAGTGACTTACGTGCTAGAATTAAAGAAAAGAATCCACTGGCTGTTTATGTACCATTCTCAGCACATTCACTCAATCTGGTAGGAACATGTGCTGCTGAATGTGGTAAGGAAGCATGTTACTTCTTCGACCTCCTCCAGTAGCTATATGGGTTTTTATGGCTTTCAGTCATCAGTAAGAAATTTTGCAAGTCCATTTATCTAAGTCCATTGATACAATATCCGTGAAGAAACTATCTAATACATGCTGGTCAACAAGTGAAGATGCAGCAAACGTCTTAATCGAGATTGGGAGAGAATATTTGACACTTTGACAACATTCAAAAATAATCCTGATGAAAAGCCATCAGCACATATGTGAAGCGACAGGACTTCTGCAACAGTTGGAGTGACTGGAGATGGCTTTTATAGCTGTCCTTTGGGGAACCCTTCTGGGAAGGTTTAATGCTTGTAGCAACAAACTGCAAAGTGTTGACACGAATCTTGGTACCATGTAGAGCTTTATGGTTCACTGGTTCAGTTTGTAAATGACTGTCGTGAGATGTTTGATGTGTATGAGAATTTGGGCGTGGAAAAGTTCAATGTGAAGGATCATGAAGTGAAACAGAAGAGAACCCTCAAGTTCAAAAATTATGTTTCACAAAAAGAGGAACAAGGCTGTGACAGCTTTAGGATCAACACATTTATTGTGATACTTGACAGCCTACGATGACAGCTGAAAAGGCAAAAACTGCATATGAAGGATTCTAAAGGAAATTTAAATTTCTGTTCAAGCTAGCTCGATTTGAGCCTCAACAAGCGTAAAAGGGTGCCACAAAATTACTTTCCTGCTACAAGTACGACTTGGAGCCTTCTTTCATTAAAGAATGTCGTCACTTTCGAGCACACCTTCTGAGCATTAATGACGAAAACATGTTGTGTATCCCAACAGTGACATTGCCATATAAATATTCTTGTGCACACCAGCTACAATTTGTACAGCTGAATGCTCTTTCTCCACACTAAAACGTATCAAGAACTATCTACGATCTACAATATAAGAGGATTAGCTTAACACACTTGCAGCTAATAAGTGACACAAATCTTGCGGTTTCTATAAATTATGAGGAGGCTATAAATCATTTTGCAAGGCACAAAGCCAGATTGAAGCAGTTAGATCTATGAACTTATCATAGTGTTGAATGTATTGTTTAACTAAAGTTAATGTAACTAAGTAATGTAGTACATTGTATGTAGTCTGTGAGAGAAGGGAATAAATGATCTTTTGTCAAGAATTTTGTTTATTTGTGGTCGAGAATGAGAGCCGGGGTAGAAGAGAGCCTAGATTGGCCTAGGAGCGGAAAATGTCCAAATACGACTCTAGATAGAGGATAAATAAAAAAACGTCTGTCAACACCTATTTAAATACCATGGTGGACAATCACCTGTTATTATCATAGACACAGATTGTTCTTACACCACAGCTAGCAAGAAAGCTAAGTCAGCATTCCTCATTTCATAGAACAAGGAAAAGAACGTTTGAACTAGAAGTCATAAAACAAGCTCCACTCTTGACTGTTGAATGTAATGAACCACATACAGCTATTGCCATCAACATAATATTTGCAACTCACAAACACAGGCAGTGTTACATAAAATCGTGTTTGAATCGTTTTTGTCCACTAGGAAAATTAGTGACTAGCGGGAAATATCTGTAGCTCACGTTTCTTAGAGTTAAGGATATCATAGTTTGAGAGATATGTTTTCCTTACATTTTTGGTACTTTCTGTGAACAGTAATTACTTGAACCATTTAAAATAATTTGCATTTCAGTATCACATCAGTTTCTAGTGCTCCGTTATGAACAGCATGATAGTTCACAAAGCAGAGCAACAATAGTGTTATTAAGATGTTTGTAATCTCTAAATTAATTCATATTTTTAGAAATTTGATAGTGTGTGGATAATAAAATAGATGTATGTAATTCGTCATTACTAAATAGTGCAATGGGTCAAAACACGGCGAAGACATGACCAGGAAAGAACTGGCTACAATCATAGGAAGAAATCCACCTCTTAATACATTGCACCAAGTTTTTCATTTGTATACTCTTATCCTGTGTGTCACATAAGGTGCCTTTCAGATTAAAAATACCAAATATTAAATATTTTTGAGTATTCTCTATCACATTCAAATGAATACACACAGAATACTGCAATGAAGTCACAGACATTGCCTATATACTTAGAAAGAGATAGCGAATTCGCTGATATCAGGTTTTTAAGCCGCGGCCCAGAATAACTAGAATGTTTTCCCGTTAATATTTTGTTTCAACTGAGAAATAGATATACAAAACTTGTAAATGGAATTTCTGTTAGGCGTACTTCCTAAGCCTGTAGGTAAATATCGGTTACGCTATAAGTGAAACTCGTAGAAAAAATATATTGATATTGTTAAGCTTGTTTTGTTGAAGAAATCTAGTCAATACCATTCACAGCCAACTCTTAGACTACTGTTGTCAGACCGAAAAGTGGAATTTAACTCTCACTCCTATAATGCACCCACTGCCCCAAAGAGCGAGCGCAGTTTGTTTGTTTGTTTATTGGTGGTAACGGGGTGCAACTCACGGAGCCTCAGTTTGAGAGTCAGCTCGCTAACCGTTGGGTCACGCTTGGCCTACTTGCTGGTGCAATAATGTAAAAGAAATACGAGAAATTACACGAAAAAGATGTTTCTAGATTAGAGAGATGAAAAAATATCCCTTTAGACGCGTATTTGCTTGTCTAATTATAGAGCTTCTTTACGCCCCTTAGTTAAGCCCTAAGAATAACATTATATGGTTAATGATAAAGGAACGAGTAAACATGGTTGAATCATTTCTTATCAAAGCTAATGTTATCTTTAGAGATAAGCAGATATCAGGCTACAATATCATACTCATTTCATTTTCTACAACATAGGTAGGCATATATCAAAATATATAGCCGTTCAGGCATGCTTGTGTTTGCCGCTGGTGTAAAATATCTTTGGGCAAATAAGCCATTACAAATGTACATTTATACACACTAAGCGGTATTATCCAATTCACTTTGAATTACTCGAATGACAAGAGGAGTGTAGATTTTCTTGACGTTACCTTACGGATCGACAATGACAATAACAATATATTTTGTTTCAGAAACCAATTAGAAAACCTCTTTCCCTTAACTTCAACTCCTATTATACGAAAGCTTCTAAGATAGGTGCTATTATTGGAGAATTAAAGAGAATAGATAGCACCTGCAGTGTTTGTTTGTTTGGAATTAACCACAAAACTACACAATGAGCTATCTGTGCTCTGCCCACCACGGGTATCGAAACGCAGTTTCTAGCGTCATAAGTCCGCAGACATACCACTGTGCCATCGGGGGGGCCACCTGCAGTGAAAAGAAAAAAACTACATGCTCTGAACTAAAATCACTCCTTTTGAGCAACAATTATTCACCTTTTTAAATTGAACTACTTACTTAAATTTTCAAGGAGTATGATGCGCAAAAAAACATAGATAAGTAGAGGAAAAAAACAACATTTTTTCCAAAGGTAAAATAAAAATTTGACGAAAATATTTTCAAGAAAATAAAAACTATAATTAGGAAACCTGAACTGCGAATTAAAGTTTTATAATGGCCAGGTCCCACCCACTCCAACGTTCAAAATCTCAGTACACTACCCTACAATGTAATAAAGCAAACTGTCTTACAAAAACTGTTTACAAGCTAAAGATGGCTGTCTTGTGTTTAATGTTGTTTACCAGTTTACCTACATTGGGTAACCGAAGGGAAGAAGAACATATTGGCCTTCTCTCTATATACAACAATACGAAAGAAGCGCAATTGTAGATTATTTCATAACTTATCATTGGCAAATAAAATCTGACATGAAACCACCATTCTCTGAATAAATCATTACCAAAGCCACCAAGTACACTGACAGAAAATTCAAAGAAACTCTTCTCATCGAACGACTACGACTACGTAATGAATAGAGACAATGGATTGCGTCTATAATTATAAGTATTTTATTTCTTCGTATTATATTTTGTTATTTCTATCTGTAACTTCGATGGAACTGTTGTTTACAATAGGTAGCTTTTAATTATTTGAACAATAGAATTCTTTCAACAATAAGCTTTATTACTTTATAAATTATATGTCAAACGCACGCTTTAGATTCGATTGTAATTTATTATTCGATCCATTTGAAGTATTTTACTGTCAGTTACGGTTTGTGCTTTAGCGGAACTCTCTTGAAGAAGTTATAGAGTGAAACGCTGAATGTCTAGTTAAAAAAACAAAACAAATCTTCGTGTTTTAAGGTCGTATATTTCTAGTATAAAAATGTCTTTTATACACCAATGTACACTGCAGAAAGTAAATAAAGATTTGAAGTCATCCAATTATAATGATTGGTAATGAGGATAATATTAGATTAGAATATATTTCTTAAAAATATTTGAGCTAGCTTTTTATACCTTCTGGTGAAAAACATAAACGTACAATTGTAATTATAAAAGTTCAAAATAACATAACTGAGCGTGTTTTAGGACACCTGTTGATATCAATATTGGCATTGATCTTTAAAATAGGCAATTGGTATTTATACAGTGTGATTACTATGTGTTATGATTTATTATTTATACATTGAACCCTTCAAACTTCTGATCACGTGTTGTAAACAAAAGGTATAACTTTTTTATTGAAAAACATTGGACACAGTAGTCAATATCGAAAATGGCTAAATTCAGTAAGAAAAGAAAAGAAATTCACTGATTCACACTTTTACATATTTAATGTCTATGTCATGTAGCAACAATAATACAAGATTAAATATAGTTTAAAACAAATCATAACACAACATGATAAGCTGTAGTTGGACATTTTTATATGTAGCTGCTTTCCAGAAGTCAACCAAAACTAGCAATACATTATGAGGCAGAAGCCATTGTCTGATGATAAACAACACAACTAGTGAAGTGAAAAATAACAACACATTTACTAGACATTTCGTTATAAACACATTCCTTTAGCAAATTACCACAGTAAACACCAAAACTAAAGTTATATTTAATCGCTTGAATGCTAAAGAAAGGCTTAAGTAATTCAATAATCAATTTTTAGTGGAAATGTAATTAGTTCAGGCAATATGGTTGTTGATATCATGTGATCGTTAGTGTGCGCCCATTGCTGTGAAAGTAAATAAATATACTGGTGCCTCGATTATCCGAGCTGGACAAAAAATTGCGAACAACAGTAGCAGCGGATAACTGAGGCACTAATGTACCTTACTAGTTAGCCCATTGTTTAATCTAACTAAAATTTTCAATATATTTAAGTTCCTTATTCTAAATTATAATCTTTTTTTATTGTCGCTTAATCACATCATAATGAAAAATTTTTAAATTCGTCACAATCATAAAAGCACAGTGTCGATCAGTCAGTCAGTCGGTAACACACGATTTCTTCGAATTTAGTGAGTTACACGAGTCCAATTTCACTTTCTCTTCTATAATACTTTCTCTTTTAAATGCCCGTTCTGGTTTTAATTGAATTTAATCGCCAATATAGGCGTAAATAGCTTCTAAATTTCGGCACTTTTTCTGCTATAGACACTCAGGTGCATTCACACCCTATCAATGCCTGTGATATATATATATATATATTCTTGGGAATTATTACGAAAAAGTCAGAGATACCAATTATATGTAGGGAAGATGACAATGCATAACTACGCGACACTCCAACACAATCTGAACGTGTATCTGTGGTTAAAGGACGCCCACCATACAGGACAGAACAGCGGACGACAAAATATGTGTATTCTGTGTGTTTTTGTATACTACGTTTTTAATCACTAATCAAATATAGTTAACCAATCTAGAAATATTTGGTATTTCTGTCTTAACAGCTAAAGATATAAGAGGCAAGCCTAGCCTTCACTTCGCTTCGGTTGTCATCGGAATTTAGGTTTTGAAGACCTGGGAGAGTTAGGTACTAACTAGCCTCTTCCTCCCTCCTGAACTATTGTTGTTTGTTGAAAACTTTTTTTTTTATTTTTCAGTAAGCTAGTTTGGATGTCCTGTTATTTACCGTTACTACGTTCCTTCCCATGGCCATGTCCGTTTATTTTGTCTGATTATGTACTTGTTTATGTAGTTACGTTAGCTGTGTAGTTGTGTTCTGTTATTTTTGTGGAATTAATAGTAATTGTATGATCTGTGGGAGTAGGCGTGTAATGTGTTCAATAGCGATTTTAATTATTTGTGTGATGTAGTCATCTTGGTCCTGGGAGAGTTTTTGCAACCAATATTAATTTCTGAGCGACAATTTCTCCAAAACATTTAAAGTATTGTCCAGAATTATATGGAAGAATTATTTTGAGAAAATGAGAAAAACCGCGGATAATCGAGGCAATAATCTAATTAGGCACACCTTTCTCCTGAGTGTTTGAGCTGACTCCTACATGTGAAAATATTTGGCGAGGACTGGAATAAATTATCCATGAGTGAAGCGGGGTTGAAATGGAGTATTGCACATGGAAAAAAATGTATATTTTTGTTGCTTTTTTTCTGCTTAGTTGACTTAAAGACCATTTTCTGTTAGATTTGTATGTAATACTTAAGTAACAGTTTGGTGAATTGATTTTTAAGAATTACGCTCTGTTTACCTAAGTAAGTAAGACATAAATATACGAAGCATTTAGATAGAATCATCTGTTTAGTATTGTGAAGGGAATATCACAAGTGACGATTTCAGGAAAAGGCTCAATATATCATTTTTCTGAAAAGGAAGATGTAAAATTCCAATTAAATTTTTTGAGAGAGATAAGAAAATGAAATGTTAAAAGTTTTGATAAGTAAACAAGTCATCAAGTTACATTTGTAGTTAGATGCAGAGAAACTGTCGAAGCAAGTATAGAGGCCCGTGAAAGTTTTTTGGGGTAAGTAGACGTGAAAAAACCATTAGTTTCGTGGCTTACTAGGATGTTTAAGAAAAACTAGTTTGGTTATTTTTTGATTCACAAGTAAACTGATGTTGTGATGATAAGAGTTTAAATATTTTAGAAATTCGGTTGGATATTCTTTAGATTGAAAAATAGCAAAAATACCAACTGTAATTCATGACTGCAGGGCCATTAATCCAGTTAAAACCGAAATAATTAAATAGAAGGTGAGCGTAAGTGATAAAGAGTTCAAGAAATTGTTTATATTGCTAGTAACTGAAACCATTTAGCAGCTGAAAGTCATTTTCGGAAAGATTAGTGAGACCGATGTTGATTATTTCATTAACGCGAATGTTAATAAATAGTAAAGTTATGTTAAAGCTAGTCATAAAGTGATCTTCCTAGGCGTGAGGTGAGGTCATTTCGAAAAGCAGGCAAATAAGTCATTGAGAGTAAATTTGTTGGTACTAAAGATTTTGAATAATGGAATTAGAAATTCAGCCAGCTGGTAGAAATGTGTGTACAGACAAATGAAAGTATAGGTCTAATAGGTAGATCTGTCTTTTGAACTTTAGGAAGGCCATAAAATATACTGGGTCGGGAGCTTTAGAGTAAATTTGACGTGTTGAACTTTTTCTTCTGGTTGAAGGATAAAACTAAACTCATTTGTGCTCAATGGGTTAAATTTGGTGGAGTCAAATAAAATTAAGTTTATCTTGTTTATTTAATATTTTCTACCCATAAGGACAACTTTATTACCTTTGTCTGGATGTGTAACAATAATGTCAGAATTACTTCCAAAATCCTTTAAAGGAGAGAGTTTGTTATCAGAAAGACCCCATGTGGGTTTGTCAGTTATAGTTTAGAATAAGGAGAGAGCCGAAGTTTTTAGTTTAGTATTGATCAAATTATTGAAAATTGAAAACTCAAATCTGGAAAGATTATAGGTAGAAAAGTTCTTGAGAATTTTGTGAGCTTGTTCAAAAGAGATAAAATAATCAGAATATGAGAATTTAGTCGGATATATGTAAAATTTAAGACCCTTAGAAACTGCTTGTTTGCATGTCTCGTTAACAGAAACAGAACTGTTATTAAAAATTACTTTACCAGAATCTAAATGGGTAGTAATACCTGAAGTACCGAGTCTTCATAGTGTTTTTATTGTGGATGTGTTCACATCGGGAAATCTTATTATTATTAAGTTGTGTGAGTAGAAAGGATAGGTGACTAAAGTCTAGATAGAACAAGGAGTCTTTTCTATTGGGAAGGAGACGTTTATGGTGATGTTTGAGCCTAAGTTCTTAGATCAAGAGGATGTTGTTGGGAGGAGAGGAAGGTGGGGCTTATCTGGAGCTGACACTTTGCAAATTTAAAGTGCGAAAATTTAAGAATAATCTGTGGGTTTATCTTCTTTGAGAATCGTGATGTCCAAGTTAACCCCTTTTTTGAATTTGAAGTTGGCTTCCTCAAAAACCTAGAAAGATTCTAAAACTTCATATCCATACTGCATGGTCAATATATTGGCAACAGTTTCTTGAATTTTAGTACTTTTTGTCATCGTGATGCTTTTCCTAATAACTGCCAAGCACATTCACGTAAAGTTGCTGTTGCTATCCTCAGCCACTCTACATACTACATGATCTCCATGAGAGGTGATTCTTCCTGTCCAAACCTGAAAAGGTTTGGAAAGAAGACTGCAGATTCACTGCTTTATATGCTATCATTACATATGACAAGTGTTTGTTCCTGTTGGTTCCGATGAGCCCACATCTGCTCGATAGTTTATACTGCCATTCTTCCAAACCATCAGAATGAGTGTCTTCACCACACCTAACACTTTATACAAAACAGTGAGAAGTTCGCTGTCGACATTAGCCCCAAAATACACGTGGATTTATTCTGATGCTCTAAACCATATGATCTTGTTCTTAGCTAATGCATTCATTATGGTCTGTGCCAGAGTGTCAGTCAGAGGATATGCTTCAGCCCACTGCTTGATATAATTACTAAACACAAGTGTATGCAAAGATTGCCACTTGGAGCTTCAAGGTCGGCACAAGTAACATCCAGGGTTATACTTTATAAAGGATAACCAATAACTTGTTATTGAAGTTTACCCTGTCTTTGCCACTTGTTCCTCTTGGTGGCCCACACTGTACAATATTCACAACAATACCAGATATATCAGCCGTAAAACCACCATCAGATGTTAACAGAAGTTTATGTAACACCTTGATATCCTCCAGTTTTTGAGTTATGCAATATTAGCGGAATTTTATGCATCAGAGCTCTGAGGACCTTTAGTAACAACACAAATTAAGAACTACATCTCAGCATTTGTAAACAATGGTATAACACACCATTTTCTACTTTTAATTGATCACCCACGTGCTATAAGTGATGTGTGTCTGCACTTTGTTCTTCAACGTGTATCAGGCGCACTTTAATGTGCTATACAGAAAGGAGTACCCATACATTATCTTTGGCATCCATACTTCAGGATATTAGGTTTAGAAGTTGTCATGGCAGAACACTTCGTGGTTTTTACTCCCACATGGTGTCCAGAGTCAGGCCATTCCGCGAATGGTCAAAGTCTCACTATGCTTTGAGATATCCTATCTGTGCTTCTGTGCTCTGTGCCTGGGCAATGAATTATGACAAAGTCATACTTTTACAACTTTGTTATCCAATGCGTAATCATTTTCTCAGAATTTTTAAAGCTGATTAACTCTTTTCATACCGGATTGGTCGATGTGACCAATCGTGTAACCACAAAGTAACCATTCGAGTTTAGATACAATATCTTTTAATACGGTACGTTTATGTTTACGATATTTGTCAAGCTTTCAATAAACATTACAAGTTGTATTGTAGACAAAAAATCTGCTTCTGTATTTAAGTATTTTTACTAAATATAGAGTCAGAGCGTTAACTGCCCTGAGTTCAAAGTCATTATCATATTCAATTATAAATGTATTTCTTCATCAGAAAACTTTCACATTTTATTTTTTAACCTTTAAAACCTCCTAACTATACATCAAATATATTTTTTCCAGTAAAACTTTATATTTTGTCTTCCATTTTCTCTTTCCTAACTCTACACAGACTCGGTTGAGTTGACCAGCCTTGTAACCACTAGAAAAAATACGAAATAAACCTAAATTACTTGTTCTTTCTAGAATGACTGTATATTTTAATATGAACCTACTTTTGTTTATCCGAAATAACTAAAGGCCCATAACAATAAACACTTTTATATACTTAACTTTATTGCTTTATTGTCCTTTGAACTGTGTCTAACTAATAATCTCATCACACAAGTTTTATATCACTCGACCAATACCTAGCTTACGCTCACATAACCTTATTGAATGAGATAACCATGAGCTGCTTGTGAGCATACTTCGTGAAAAATGTATATTACTATCTTACCTAATCTAACCTAACAACCCCACAGCGGCACAGCGATATGTTTGTGGACTTACAACCCTAGAAACCGGGTTTTGATACCCATGGTGAGCAGAGCACAGATAGCCCTTGTGTAGCTTTGTGCATAATTAAAAACAAACACACTAATCTAATAAATTTCTAGTTTTTACATTTTAGTTACTTTCGTAACAACAACTAAATAATATACATGAAAAATAAGAAATGCAGTACTTAACTTGGCCCTGTTGTTTTTTGTTGTTGGTTGCAGATAAAACTTAAGTCTACTTTTTATACTAATAGTACTAGTATGCTAAATAATTATTTACTTGAATAACGCATAATAATAACTACCAACATAAACAATAACATGCAAAAATCAAACAATGTTCTATAACTTATAATTTAAGTGGCTTACTAACTATGGCATGAGACCCTTAAGATTATAAATTGAGCTTCCTGATCTGAACATCACGAGAAAAACATTCAAAATGAAGACGAAATAGAGAATATGCTGTATTGGAAAAAAAATAGTGTAATACGTCATTTGATAGAATAAAACCCTGTCTTTCTTTTGGTTATAAATAATATATTGTAAAACGTTAGAAAGAACTATTATCAATTTGTGAAACAGATGATGTAATGGGTGGGCATAACAAGTGGGTCTCATTTTCTAGTTTACAGCTATAAACAAATAAGATTGAAGGCTCTTAAAAGTAAAGTTTTCCTTTATAATTTCTATAATATAATGAGTAAGTTGTGTTACATTTTATACTTTAGAGAGAATTGTTAGATAATTATAGAAGGGATAGAACCTAGAGAACAAATGTCACGATTCTCATCCTGGGGGAGAATGAAGAATTTTTAAAAATATTTTCTTATAAAACTAAGAACTTAAAACTACGTTTTGAGGTCAACTTTATTCGAATACATTGGTACTGAAGTAGTTTCATTCAATTTTTTTGGTGTAACTTTTAAAAGTCATGACATATGTCTTTTGATCTAAATGTAGCAAGAGGGTTAGCCAGTTCAGTGAATGGTGAATCTCTCACCAGACAAGTTGTGTCGAAAATGCTTCTTGAAAACTACCACAGCAAGCAGTTCATTCTTTTTGTGCACTACAATACTGGTCCAATTCCAGTATCACTGGCATCATTGTCCAAGAAAAACTTGCAATCCCTACAAGGGTATGCCAGCACTGGAGCAACCAATAAAGCCTGTCTTAGGGACTGAAATTTTAACCACACTCCTCACTCTAATCAAACGATGTTTCCGAGGGCAGACGAAAGTGATGGTATTGTTGATAAAATTGACAAATTGTCAATAGTACGAAGTAAGTCCAAGAAAATTGTTGTTTAGTTGTTGGTTTGGAACAGTCTTACACCACAGCTATTTTAGCTGGGTCTATCAAAATTCCATTTCTCACGACATTGTAGCCTCATTGTGTTCATATGAGCAAACATTTTTTGGACTTCAATTTCAGAACTGTTTTTCTCAAGTGCTGGAATACCATTCTCATGTTTTCAGGCATAACCTGAAAAATATAGCTGAACACAAAATATTTGTGACATAGACCAGACATCTTTCCTATTGCAGTTCCTTGATTGTGAATTCAATCATTCTGCTTTCATTGTTTAGCTTGAATGCTAGATTCAAGGTGTTGAATCATTGGAAGCTTTGTAGCACATTCATACATTCATCTGTCTATAACAATTGGAAAATATCAATGCATATCACAGGGTTGACCTGCTTAAACTTTACACAGAACCTAAGGATACCTTCCTTTTTCAAAAATCACTAGTGAAGATGACTAAGCACTCGTTGAATGTTTTATGGTGCCTTCTTGCAGTTTCTGCCATATTTATATACTTATATCTTACATAGTACTCCATATGGGTCACTGTGGTGATTTTTATAAGGCGTGTGTTGCTTGTTTTTATATGATGACGAGTTAATATCATTTGACCCAGTTATCTAGACAAATTCACCTAACAAATTATTAAGCTGCTCCAACTGTATTGAATTTAAATTGTCAGCACAGTCATCAACCAATGCCCTTTAAACCCAAGATTATTTATATTCTCAGCTACTTGCTCTTAGCTTACAGCATCTATGAATGTTCCAGCATCCAAATGGATAACTGATTGTACATATTAACTACGTTTTGATACCAAGTTTATTTGTATACATTGATAATGAAGTAGTTTAGTTATAATTTTATTGAAACTCTCTGAAGGGTTGAGACATATGCAGTCTGACATATCTACAGCGAGATGGTTAAGGGCTTGCAAGACTGCAATATCCACAAGGGTCCAGTCCTTGCTTCTCCTGTATACACCAAGAACTCAACTATTTCACCCTTGTACTCTTATTGGAATATTCCAGGACCCACTCAGTCCTGATATAAAGCTCCTTGTGCTATCCAAGCACAGTGCACTCCTAAAATGGCAATTAGACCTAACTTTGGCTTCATTAGTTTTAGCATTAATCACAGCATTGGTCATCTCAGACTGGCTGATCTGATGAGCAATATTGATATCTACTACTGATGTTGAAGTCTGCTAGTGTCACAAGATATGAAAAGTTTCTCTGCCAGTGTCCCATAATCAAAACAGACATATCACTTCCTTAGCCTTGAATGAAGTTCAGCCAGAGGAATAAGCTGTGATTGATGTGGATAACTTTTTGGTGGGACCTGTAGTAGTATGTACTCTGTGTGAGGGCCTACACAGCCTGTCCACTCACTAAAGACTAGAATGGTTGTTTCACAATCATTTTCTGTGGAAGAGAATGATTATTGTCCCTTCTGTTGGACTTCGTCCATTGCAGTTGTGTAATTTGTCTGGTACTCTTTGTAAATGGACTTTTCACCATAGTGGCTGCTGTGGGTTTTCTAATTTCTGGCATTCGCGTCAACATTACCATTTGAAGCATGACGTGATGAGTGAGGCTTCAATAATAGTAAAAATATCCCTCTTCTTAGCTGTTGATATGTAAGATCATTGTGTAGTCCATTAATGAACTTATCAATCAATATGTCAAGTAGGCTGAAAGTCTTTGCTGCATTGTTTTCAATCCTTAAACTCAATCCTGTATATTGTTATATTTTCCATAAGGTTAATCACATAGTTGACGAGCAATTAGGAGACTGAACCCTCCAAGCTCAGAATCACGTGTTGGACAGTCTTCTCCTAGTCCATATATCCAATGCTGTGATTTGCCTGAAACATTTCAGAAAAGTGTATTGATCTTCTTTTGCTATTAATCTGATCTGTGGGGAGGGGTGATTTATTTGGCCTCTCTCTATAGGGCCTGTGGTGCTTGTTAAAACCTCCACCTGTCAGGTTCTCTACCAAATCACAGGTACAGATTGATGAGCGTTTTTTGTTCAAAGTAGCAGAGCAGCGAGTTGTTTCCAACAATCCGTCATTCAGCCCTGCTTGGCCCCCTGGCTTTTCCTAATTCATGAAGCACTTTTTAAGCTGGAGAGGCTCACTACCCACAGTTCATTGTTTTTAACCATGGGTGCCTGCATTCTTGATTACTTTAACCGACGGTAGATTTTGACCAGATGCACTTCCATCCTCTGTCCACAAGGAGTTGATTATTCTGAACATAGTCAGGACTATTGTGCTTTGGCTGACAATGGACTGAAAATTTAATAGAACTATTCAAATGTGGTTACAAACACAACAGTTCTTGATCCACTCTGGTAGACCTCAGTCGTCTATTCCTCCTGTCACTGATATCAATCCCCAGGGGCATCATCTGCTCCATTGGTCTGGTTGCACCAGATGCAAGCAGGTCATCTTGAGTCAGCTGACTAGTTTCAAATACCTTCCTAACATCAGCAAAAGTACTAGGTCAAGGAGAAAACCTCTCTTGGACTCAACACCTCTCCTATACAAAAGTCTCTCTGTCTCTCAGCCTTGAGTACATCAACACCCCGAGAAAGTCATTCTCTTCATGCAAGAGTTACTTTAAAATATTTACAAGAGATTTAGTTGGGATTTATACATGCTTATCTCATTCTTCCAAAATATCATAATAACTTTTGGATGTCATGGCATCAGATCTTTTTCTTTTTATCTTACTTAAGGTAATTTCAGGTAAAATCAACGTTTCTACAAGTGTCAGACAAGCAAACCTGCCAATAACAGCAAATTCGTTAAAGAAATAAGGGGAGTATTCTGTAACTGATAACTTGACTGAATTTCATGTTGTATAAAAAATAAACAGATCATAAACATTTAAATGACAGCATAAACAATTATAGACACAACATAAACTCATTGTGAATACGTACACAGACAACTGAACGATCACTTCTAGTAGAACCATAAATAGCTCACCAGCTTTCCATCTCTCAAGATGAATATATTCATGATGTAAGCCCAGTAAAACTGAACAAGATTTTGAATATCATCTTGCTTTCTTTGTCCAATGGACGGTGCCACTTACTTTTTCTGAAAGTATTGGCCAACTATTAGTTTTAGTTGACTTTATAATTCAACCAACAAAGGATATTCCAGTTTAACTAGTTCAACTCAGGCTCATCATACATCTCTGGAATATCCTTGAGCCATAATACATCATCTAACATAAGAACAAACGACTAAACTAGCTAGAACAAAATAATATTAGACGCCTAGGATCACATGTTGTCACCATGACACTGCATAAACAAGATGATGATGATCTGGAGTAATTCTATGTTACTATAGAAAAGTAAGGGAATATGGTATACCTGCATACTGCATTCTTGCAATTTTGATTATAGAACATAAACTTTTGTTTAACATTCGAGTGATTAATTGAGATTATAGGTTTTGTGTTTATTATAGTAGCCCCCAATGGCCCAGTGGAATGTCTGCGAATCCGGGTTTCGATACCCGTGGTGGGCAGAGCACAGATAGCCCTTGTGTAGCTTTGTGCATAATTAAAAACAAACAAAACAAACAAACTTATTATAGTAAATTTTTGAATATAGAATGTGCATATTCCGAAAAGTCCAATAAATATCCTGGTCTCGTGAATATATACCACAAAGTACCAGAAAATGTCATGTTAAATTGTAACTCATTCTTCGAGGCATATGATTTACAATTGGTTCTCAGAAATTGGGAAAAGATTACAGTTGCAAATGCGAAGTTCAACATCATACCAAACATACTCAATCACATTGGTAATGAGTGATTGTGCTAGCTGAATATAATGAATGAGATCCCTATCATGCTTTTGAGCCAATTTCAGACAAACGTTATCATCACAGAAAGAAAACCTATATCATGATGACGAGGAACCCACTTGAAGTAAATATAAATCTAGCAGAGACGGCTTATATGGGTATAGAAAACCTATATCATGATGACGAGGAACCCACTTGAAGTAAATATAAATCTAGCAGAGACGGCTTATATGGGTATAGAAAACTTTTATTTGAAAAGCGCAAAACAAATAACAACATTTCGACCTCCTTAGGTCATCATCAGGTTAAGAATGAGATTTGGAAGAGTGATTGTCTTTGATCACGTGTGGTGGACATGACAGTAATGGTAGGTGAAAGATTATAGGAGACGTTATATATATCAAGCCTATTATATGGTAATTAACATTAAATAATAATTGGTACAGATATAAACCTGTTCCTTGGTGATGGTTTAATGTGGGTTTAAGTTTATTAGAAGAGCTTCTTTAATTTTTCGTTTGTTTACTTTGGTTTCTTTACTTAATATGTTAGTGTTTTCTATAGTTATACTGTGATTATATGAGATACAATGTTCAAAACATAGAAAGGTGATTTTATGTGTTCATTGAATATGGTTTCATTTTTCGGTTTGTTTCTCCTATATAGAAATAATGACAGTTGTCGCATTGTAATTTATATATCAACTTAATGGAAGTCCAAAACCACACAAACCCAATTATCCGCTAAGGCCCATAATGTCGACCTATGAATCATTTAACTGTAACCTAGGTAAATTCACAGCGTTGGCATTATCCACATATCAGCAGGCTCCTTTTTCAAATAGGTCTTCAACTTTAGAACTATACTAGAATAACTAAACAACAATGGCTCTCTTCACTGACATTCCCACCACAGAAGCCTGTAACATAACATTAGAGCTTTACATATAAGACCTCAACCCACACATACACAACCCCAGCAATCAACTAGCAATTTTTTTAGAATTTACCACCTCCAAAATCAAGGAACAGTTTTATAGCTGTACTAATTATTCCTTAATGGTAATTACCATGTAATAGGTTAAATATATACAACGCCCCCTATAATTTTTCACCTATCATTACTGTCGTCTCCATGACAGGTGATCAATAACAGTCAGTCTTTCAAATCTCATTCTCACCCTGACGATGACCTAAGGAGGTCGAAATGTTGTTATTTGTTTTGTGCTTTTGAAATAAAAGTTTTCTATACTCATATCAGATGTTAAATGTTTTGTATTAGTTTCCAGTTTAGTCAATGTTTTTGATTTGGGTAATCATACAAAATATAGATTTAACTTTCCAAGGATCTTTATATAAGGATTTTGTATATAGATAATCGCATGTCTTCACGAAGATATTTATTAACTTTTGATATACAATTTTCAAAACATTAACTTCCTTATTTATGACACATTGCTTACATTTCTGGATCTGACTTATGAAATCCAGAGACAGTAAATTGTTATTACAAACAAATATTTCTCAGGCCTTATATTCATTTCAATAAATTTATTCTATTTATATTATGAGGAACATTAACATCATTCAAGTAAACTATTTATTTAATATTTTTAATTTTAATGTGTTTTACTATTTAAAATACTTAACTTTCTTTTCTTATCCCTGGTCAATAGTAGAAAATTCAAAGTTATTCCTATCTATAGCTAGAATGTATAATATTCCTAGGCATTTCATTGTTACTGTAAACATTAGAACCAAAAATAGTACATAAGCCAAACAACTTATTGGTACCATCCAGGGGGCAAATTTCCACTATGATTTTTTATAAGTATCTCTCTATATATGTATGTGCATTACATAAATATGAAGTGGAGCTTTCTCTACAAACATCTACACATGCATAGAAGAATTAATCGTGGATGTTATCTATTCCGGATACACATCTGCTCAGGACTCACCACCTGAAGATATGCCAAAACTCGTCTTCAAGATCTGCCACATTGCTCAGAGCTATTTTCGACTAGACATACCCCATTCTTCTTTTCTCACGAAGAGAGCATACCATCGCCAGTTAAACAGCCAACTCAATGGGTAAGCCATTCCCTTGATTATATTTAGAAATGTGTACCATTAAAACACAAACCGAAATTGACAGTACAAAGCTTAAAGATACATACATCTCCCTATTTACAATACTGGACACATCAAACATACAATCAATTAAAACGTCTTCTTTAATACAGTAATCACTGGAGATCTTAACCATGAACACCATGACTTTAACTGTGTATCTACTAATAGAAATGGCAGAATTCTACAACACCTTCTAGATCACAATAACTACTACATCATTAATAATAATAGAATGATCCACACTAATCCTAATGGAACACAAAACATCTTAGACAACACTATAGTATCCCCATCATTTATCTCACATACAAGTAATTTCCAGGTGCCCCACAGTTCTTTTTCTGTATACAACACTACTCACAGTTATATTTCATGACACATAACAAGTAATAGATGCGCTACCAGACATTTCAACCAAAGCTTCTAAACTCCAAGACATCGACAATTATGCCAATATGATTGCAAATGCCATACTATATGCAATCAATGATACTATCCCCACCAAAACGTTTACTCCAAACCTTAATTCCTGGCTACTCACCCTCGAAATTATTAAACTAATCCACAAAAGAAGAATACTTCTCCAGATATTCTTTTGAGCTCACAACCTTTAAACTACATAAAACAATTATCTGATGCATTCTAGCGTCAATATAACAGAGATTTAACTTTACAATTATATGTGCTAACAAACCTCTTCTCTTTTTTAGCCCTATATCTCAGAGACAGGCCAGGTAGATTATTTGGTGCCTGGTCTATGAAAGCAGGTTTTCTATGGGCACTCTGTTTTCTTTCTGTATCAAAATATATTTAGGGCATTGGATAATTTTATCCCAGTCACCTGAAAAAAAGGGTCGTTTATCTCCTAGATCCATAAGACACTCATGAATCCTATGGCAACCAGGTTTTTATATTTTAAGGACCTAACATTCTAATCATTATATTTTATTCCAAAAATAATACTAGTGAATGAAATTGTCTGAAATTTAACAATATCTTTCCTAAATGTATGTAGTTTCATAAAAAATAAAACATTTAATTTTGATTTTTTCTAGTATTTCAAATAAAAATTCATTATTTGATGTAGTTAATTTCATTTGTACTCTGATTAGTTCATTTCAAGACTATTTTTTATGTTGAGTATAAAAATACTGTTTATTATCTTACAGATTTCACATTTCATCTCTACAACCTCCTAGATCAATATCAAAAGCTTATTTAAGGTAAATGTTTATAGTTTATTTTCATTTTCCGTACTATTTCACTAAATCTAGCTATTATCATCAACCTACAGTGCAATGAAATATTTAAAATTAAGATATGTACTTATCTTCATAGAATAGTCTTAAAATATCTTTTTTCATTCATATGCATAATTTCATGTCTTTCCTTTTTCCTTGATAATATTTTAGTTTTCTTTTCACTTATTTACTATTAATTAGTTACGTCTACACACGTCAGTGGGTCCTCGCGAGTAACAGAGAGATATAAATGGGAGAGAAACTTCAGCCTCCAGCAAAATCGATTTATATAAGCTTTGTGTTATAAGACTAGTGGAACAAAGGTTACTTTAGAATATATTTAGAAAATTATTAAACCATTCAAATATGGATTTTAAAACACAAATAATGCACAATTAACTAAAATATATATGTAAACCTATATACAATTTCAGTGTCTCACTAACTATAACATATTTAGGTATGAAACAACTGAAATGCTATTGCAGGAAACAAAAGTACAAGCAGTTGCATCTACTCGTTGATGACAACTTGACACCATTTTCAAAATAACCATTGTTGTATTATAATGACTATAAACACGTGTACAGGCTACATGTATTTACTACAGAAAGCTAAAGGATAAATATAGAAGGTAGGCTTGGCACCTATTAACACATTTTATTACTTGTTTCTACTGCATTTAGCTAAAGAACTTTGAAACACAAGTGTCAGTAGGACAAATAAAAATATATTACTGTTTAGACATAAGTGTTTAAAACTACAGTTGTGTTACTCTAGTTATACTTTGCAAAAGTTCGAAATTTTTTATAACCCATACATCACATGACAATAAAATGAAATGTTTTCATAATTTCTTTCGATGTTTCTTTTGAAATAAAGAATAAAAACTAAGATAATATAAAACTTTGAACTATAACATACTTGATAATAATAATTTAATTAATAATACATTGATAGTAATGTGGTTAACTTGAATTTTGAATGTAACTCAGTATCACTTTATGAAATATGCAAAAAGGAATTTAAAGAGTGTGCTAGAAGTCATAGGGTTAAGTTTCCTCCATTTCACTGAGACAGCTTGTTTAAAACATTCAGCAAATTAGCAAGAATTTTAATATTAGACACAGCCCAAACAAGAATTGGTGTACTTGGTTCTGCCTTTTTTTTTCTCGCTCTCTCATCTTGACATTGATACTGATGTCATCATCATGATATCACCACATGTGTCAACAAATACAGGTATTCCTGCTTGGAGAACCGAATGGCTTTTTCATGGTTTTCTCTCTCACCTTGAGATGGCACCTGTCACGTCTTTATGCACTTCGAACAACGTGCTTTATTTAACTCATTAAGACCATAGGCTAGTTCTCAGTCAAATTAGTGTGGCCTACACAATTTCTATGGCGTAGAGTGAAGAGAAACAAAAGTATCTGAATACATCGTAATGTCTTTCAGGCCCCAAAGACCCTTTTGAGGCTTGAAAGATATTAAACCCAAACTCCTGCCACGATAAATTTGTGGGCAGATAGTTTTCCATTGTAAACATAACACATTAAAATACAAATACAGTTTAGTCATGCTATTGATATATGCTTTCCATTGTGCATATGTAGGAGAATATACAAAATGACTTTACATAACAACTAAGGACTCAGTCACAAAAGCATATAGTAATCACTTAGTGCATTTATCTATCCTTTCTTCTGTCTTTGCATTTGTTTTTCCATTCACAACATATTTGATCTGTTACCTTTAAACCCTTTAATGTTATCTTGTGAACCTGTAAAAAGTTGATAAATTTTTGTAATAAGTGCAAAAACAGTTTTCTTAAATCTGTCTCTTGTTTTTACAAAATCATCTCTCTGTTTGAAATTGGAAAGAAACCCAATGAAACTTTAGTGGAAAGGGGATATCAGAAAACAACAGAATTTATGCTGATAGTTTCTATTTGTGATTTTCAGACCTTGATACAAATTGAAAGACCATGGATACAGATTCCGACTTAGAAGTAAAACAAAAGTGTAAGAATAGTAGAACCTAAAAGGTTATGTGCGATTTGTGATATTGAGAATCCCATTGACCTGTTGACAAAAACCAAGGACATAGTACCATTGCAGAACTTTGTAAAAGCTGTGTGATGCACTTATCAGTATAAAGATGCAACAGACATTCCTGATATTTTTTATCACAGTTCATGCAGAAAATTGTTGACGCACAAGAGAACACTTAAGAATCTTCAAGAAGAAGAGTTTAGGATTATCCTGTTGTGGTGATGATTTGGGTTCTGATTCAAAGAAACCAAGAAGAGAACTAGGAACATTAGCATTAATAGTGTATGCCAAATACACCAAAAGATCCAAATCAATGGAACTAATACGCCAGTTTGTGGATCTTAGATCAGACAATACTGTGAAGAAAATAGCAGAAAAGGAAATGGACAAAAATTACTTATCATATGTCATGCTACAGGAACTATACAAAGTAGAAAGAAAGTAAATTCAAATTGAAAGTAAAAGCAGTCAAGAAAACATTTATTTATTAAAAGAAAGTAGGCATATTCCATGTTGTTTGACCGTGTACCATCCCAATGAAATGATTGATAGAAAATTTGGAGACAAATATGAATTATCTTGGTGATGATGATATAAAGTCACAAACTAAAAAGCACATCTGTCAAAATTCATTGATAGTATAGAAATGTTAGATCATACCAGATAATCTGTCCAAAGCTATATTGGTGCATGATGATTTAAGAATAACTGCTGAGGTTGAATCTTAAAGATCAAAGGGTTATGGCCAAAATTTGAAGAAATGTTCCATAGAAATTAGGTAAGATATAAAAAAAAAGTCTTACATACAGAAATATTGGCCTCCAAAACCTGAAAAATGGATATCAACTACTTGCCATTGCCAAAATGTCTTACAGACTTCCTTAAAATGTTGTTAGTATGTGATATTGAGAAATCACACCCATAAGCCAAAGTTGAAAGACCTGTAAAGCCCTATACCCAATATTACATGTATGCTATTATTAAAGGTATGCAGAAACCTGCAAAGCACATCCTCTTGCCTTGAGATATGAAAACACTTACTGGAAATGTTGACTTGATGTTAAAATATAGTGCTGTGGACAACATGTTTAGAACTGACGATTCTATGTTCAATATTACAAGGAGAGTTATTTGCTGGCTAGATGGTTATTTAATTAGCTTTTAGATGAAGGAAAAAGCAAAGTACATAATATTTCGAATAAAGGAGACTCCAGTGTTCTTTATGGGAGCTTAAATACTGGCACAGTAAAAGATTTTCGATAGCGGGCACTCCGATTAGATACCCTTAATATATATATGAAACAAACCCTCATCCATAAAGTGAAGACTATATGCAAATTTATTTATTTCTTCTCCCATTTGTAACATCAGCTGACTTGTGCTGAATTTCCTGTTAAGTTCAGCTGCTAAGTTCTTTATGGCTAATGTTTCTTTTAACCGTAGCCACTGCTAATTTTCAGCCTTTCAGATAATTTGGAATTGTTCAATTTTTAATTTAACCAAACTTTGATGTTGTTTTGTCAAACAATTATTCAAAGCATGATAATTTTGATGAGGTAATGCCACATGACAATTGACCCTATGCCTACCAACAAATCTTGGACTACTTCTGTCATACCAAATGACCGTCACTCTTATAACACACTCTCTATCCCAATGTTTAGTTACGAGATGTGGACCACTGAACATCAGCTTTGGAGTTTGGCAGGTGTACCACTCGGCTCTCCACATAGTTATGAGAAAAAACTGGCTGACCCAAAACATCATTGTGGGGAAAATGGACATATCACTTTGGTATGATTACATAGTAATAAACAAAGATTTGAAGTTGGAAAGGCCAACAAGACAAAAAATATGTAAGGTTCTAAGCCCCTTGGAAATCAACAGTTTATTAACAAAAAATTGGCCAAGGAATTGGAATCACGCCAATCTCATTCGATCACATAATTTTAAAGTCTGCAATGCAATTTCAGTGGTCTTAGAAACTTCCTTATACGAATACTGTTGGATCTGTTGGAGGTTTGTAACCAGCCTTCATAAGTTTGTTATCGTGGAAATTGCGATACTGTGCAATAATAACTAATCATAGACATCAGATTGAGTCTGATTAAGAGAGGTTTGAAATGTTGTTCATAAAAGATATTTGGTAAAGAGTTCCATTTCCTTCAGCAACCTTGTGATTTTATATTATGAACTTTTAGTAACTGCTTGATTCTATATATTGTCTTTATACTATTTTTTCTTCAGCAGTAAGCTTCTTTATATAATATATATTTAAACTTATTTTTGTCTCTATATTATAACGTGTGCTTGTAGTTTTTAGAGTAATTCAAAACATATGCTAATTTTAGCAACTTATGTTGTTTTATTCTATATTATTTGATCATTTTGAAAATTATTGACTGTTCAAGCGGATCACTACCATTAGTTAATCCAATATATTGCATATGAACAAACAGACAGATTTTTGAATCAGTTACACTAATTTTATATACTTTTTTGTCGGCATGTTAAATCTGTGTTCTACAACAATTTACAGGTGTTCATGGCATTACAATAACTCTGTTTTAGAAACCAAATACTTAGTTATTTTTGTACATTGAATACAGACGCAAAGAAAAGTAAATAAATCGAGTAAAGTTGAAATATTCCCTATCAGATGGTTGTACTGTGTTGTCAGAGCACCAGAAGAGATCCACATGGGTCAGGGAGCTATTTCAGCAGTAAATTGTTCTCTTAATTATGTGAAGTGTTAGACGAAATAAGTGTTTTATTGTGATTACTTTGTAGTTTAAGGAATGGTTTTCTCATATGCATTTTAAGTTGTAATGTATTAAGTCAAGGGTTTTTTATACTTGTGACAACAAATGATTTCCTCACTAAAGAATATTTTATTGTTTATAGTTATATACTATAGTATTTGTCACAGAGTTTTTAGAGAAACTGTCAATGTTAAAATACATAATTTTTTTGTACTTTTGTATTAAAACTGTTGTTTGACCAATAATGTTTTTTTCTGAAGCATGCAATGTCTGATTTATAAAATAGTCATGTTTTTTCATTGTTATAAGAAAATATTATGAAATAACTTTGTTTAAAGATATTGAATGTATTTGTTGTTGAAAGTATCGTATCTTTATAAAAGCTTATTGTATTTTGTATTTCGTAATTGAATGATTTTTCAGTGTATACTTGCATTTATGTTAAAGGGTTGTATTACCTATAATCGTTTACAGGGAACAAACAAAGCTATTCTTCTTGAACAATGTGCATTTGAAAAACTTAACTTTATTTTTGGCATAAGGACAAGCATAAAACGGATGGAAATTGTAAAGTGTGCTATGCAGACATACTATGTATTTTCCAACTTCTTATTTTAATACAGAAGGTTTAAATTTTTTCATTTATTTTATATATATGTGTTACTTTCCCCTTAACACGTTGTTGAAAAAGTCATTAACCGGATTTTGTTAACTTTGTTCCTTTGTCATTCTCTTAAGGTTCACACCTGTTTTCCCTATGAAAGAATGGCTGTAAACTACAGTTGTGCAAGGATCTATAGAGCAGTATCATTCAGTGGTAGAATCAGATGGTATCTAAAGATTATGGTCCCCACTATGTTTGAACGTGAATGACCAATCATGTAGGTAGTACTAGCTCCTATAGGTAAGTCTGCGGTTACTGGTTTGATAAGGTTTGAACAGTCTGAAACATCATCTTGAGTGAACTGACCAGTGTGAAAATAATTCTTAAAGAAAGATAGCCAGCTTGATCACTAGAGAACTTCCGTAAAGGTGATAGTTCAATGTCCAACTCAAACATACACACTGTGTATGTGATATTAATAAAGATTGTTTTTATTATGCATCACACTTAATGTCCAGCACATTTACTTCTTAACACAGACTCAATTTTTTTAGTACTTAGTACCTAGTTTACCTTGCTGAACCTACCTTTATATAAAGAACATGCCTCATTTAATCTTTCAGGAAATCAATTTATTTAAAATACCATACTGAGTCCAGGTGGTATTTTAAGGTTAATTTCTTCCCAACTCCATTTTAAATTTTACTGGAGGGTTGAACGTTTTCACTTGTAAAAGCCAGTCACAAATATAATGTTTAAAAGCTCAAAGTCGTTCCTTTTTTGTTTAGAAAAAGAGCAATATTTTTTGGATAATTTTCCTTAATTTATATTTTAAAATCAAGGATACATTTTCGTGGTCGTACGAGAAAAAATACCTGAGACGATATGTATAAGTTTTACATTAATTTTTACGAAAACTTCGATACTGTACCAAATAACTTGAGCAACTTTTATACATAAACTTTCTTCTTCATGAAGGAATTTTGATATATGTTGATGTTGGAGATAAAGTTATAAACCACAGTATTTAATTTACAGAATTGCCTAGAAACATCTTCTGAAATTCTGAAAGTTGTCTTCTCTCCATTACTACATAACAATTGAAGATTATGACTATCACAATGCCAGAAACAAACAAAATCCATTGCCTATGGACATGTTTGCTCACATATAGTTTTTTAAAAACATTCTTACTATTACTATGCAATATTAAAGTAAGAAGCAAATCCTAGTGCTCAAACAATATTTTAGGTTATTAGCTTTCTTCACTTGTGTAAAGAATATTATTCATATATTATAGAAATACGCATGTGTTAGATACTGTTTCTTTGCAGACTTGATTAGATAGCTTTCTTTATGAAGAGAAACTTTCGTACAGAAAGTCTATTGAACGATGTAGAGTGAAATGATAGTGTTTTGAAGAAAACGAGTCTTCACTGTTATTGTATAAAGTGATAAAACTCACACAGTGGAATGATTCGGACAAAGAAACAGGCTACAAATAACATACTCCAGACGAGTCATCACCAGTGATATCATCAGGGGGACTAAGAGGACAAGTACCTATAAACTTGTGATGGCCAAATAGCATTTTCTGTGAGACATAAATAATCAGGCTAGGTTAACACATATACACAAGTTACTCTATAGTGTATAGTGTATAGTACTCTGAATTGGGGAAATCACGCGAGGTCAACCTTCTTTACTCTCTCAAGCCTTTCGTGAAGTGATGCTCTTAACCAGTACTAAAGCCATCATCTATAAAGTGAATGATGTGTTAGAAATAACAAAACAAAAACTCAGACCCAAAAAACATTGTATTTGATCAGGCTAAATCAACTTTTCCTGTTAGCAAAATATTAAACAGGGACTTGAAATTGATGAATGCTTAAGAAGCCGAAGGTTCAACAAGTTTTAGCCACAACTCATAAACCATGCCTGATTTAACAAGAAAGCTGACAGAAGGAACTGGAATTTCGTTCAACCACACCCCTGTGAAGTTTCTTACAGCATTTCCTTTGACGTTATGTGGCTAAAGTCTGTTTATGTTTGTACTTCAAAGACATAAACCTAAAGTATTAGTTGATTTATGAAATATTCCACAAAAAATCAGGGAAGACATTGAGATTACTGTTTGTTAAAAATTTCTAAAGTTATAGAAAGATTGCTACAGTATTATTGTTCAGGAGCAGGGAAAGCAGATAGAGCATGGACACTCAAGAAAACACGACACTACAGCTTTAGTATGAAGAAGTTAATGATTGCTTCCAAAAAGTGACAATGACCCTATTAATTGGTAATGACACAGAAACAAAGTTATGTTGACATTCATCATCACATTAGTAATATAAAATATTACAATTATAATACTCAATTTCTTACCGTTTTCTCATAGGAACGTTTTAGAAATTTAGTGTTTCAAGATAACACATAATAATTAATGTTATGAGAGAAATATTGATTGTATATAGCAATATCTCTCTACATATATGTATATAGCTTGATAAATATGGCCTTCGAGAACATTCAAGGAATTTGCATTCATATCACACGACCACATTATTATACACTGCACTTTAAAGACGTAGAAAATAGAATTATTATTTGAATTACCATATAGCATGTATTGTATGCGAATAAGCTATCATTCCAATAATATTTCATTGATGTCCAAAAATACCAGTAACAACCTAACAGGTTCCCGATACCTGGTTAACATCAGGGAAAAAATTAGATTTATTACAGAGAAAGAAACCAGTCTATCAGGACACTTATGGTTGAATTCAGAATGATCATGAAATGTTAAATGCAAATGTATACTCACTGAGTTTCAATATTTAATATTTTAATATTCATGCGAGCTCATCTTTCTAATACCTTTGTTTTCAAAATTTAATCCTTTTCACGCGTATGTTCAGTAACAAACATTTAATTCTTGAACATTTTGGAATATACATATTCCATCTACAGCAAGCTATATTGAACAGGATAAATTATTAGCTATAAAAATTTATAAAGTTTAAACATTTTATAAAACTATTAAAATACAGAATATAAGGATGAAGTAAATTAAAAGACAATTACAGTGGTAATATTAAAAAATTTTAAAATTATAATACTCAATGTCATACAATTTTCTCATAGGAACGTTTTAGCAATTTAGCTTTTCAAGATAACACTTAATAACTAATGTTATGTTCTGTTATGGTACGGCATGGCCAGGTGGTTAGGGCGCTCAACTCGCAATCTGTGGGTCGCGGGTTCATATCCCTTTCACACCAAACATGCTCGCCCTTTCAGCCGTGAGTCGTTATAATGTAACGGTCAATTCCACTATTCATTGATTAAAGAGTACCCCAAGAGTTGGCGGTGGGTGGTGATGACTAGCTCCTTTCCCTCTAGTCTTATACTACTAAATTAGTATTGAAATAAAATACTAATTATTTTCTTGATCACTTTTAAAGCAATATTATAATGCGTGACTTTCTAAACGAAACACATAGTTTTCGACTATTCTTCGTCAACTATAAAAGATTGTTTTGTTTTATTTCGCGCAAAGCTACACGCGGGCTATTTGCGCTAGCCGTCCCTAATTTAGCAGTGTAAGACTAGAGGGAAGGCAGCTAGTTATCACCACCCACAGCCAACTCTTGGGGTACTCTTTTATCAATGAATAGTTGGATTGACCGTCACATTTTAACGTCCTCAGGCTGAAAAGGCGAGCATGTTTGGTGAGATGGGGATTCGAACCCGCGACCCACAGATTACGAGTCGAGCTCCCTAACCACTTGGCCATGCCGGGCCTAAATATAAAAGAAACAAAGGAAATAAAGGTATATTGCATGAGTGAAATCATTAAAAATTTATGAGCCGAAAAGTTATCTTAAATGTTTCTCAACTGTTTTAATTCTATATCTCCCTATTGTCTTAATGATAGATAATGTACTATGATATTTTAAACAAGTTATTCGTAAGCAATTATAAAAGTATTTTTGAAATAATTTGTTCTGATGTTAGCCTGAAGATAGATTTAAGATACTATTTTAATCCTAGCTCAGTATATAGCGAACGTTGAGATAAGAAAAATATTGAGTTATTAACAATTTCAATATTGCCAAATGATATGTTACTTTCCCCTTTATTAATTTTTGTCCCTTTTTTGTGTAAAACGTTTTAAGAGTTGTGGTAGGCTTTTCTGGTAATTGATATATTTCTAAGCTATTGGTTAAATTCCTTTGCTACATATGCAAAGTAGTAATAAATTTACCTCTTTTATGATTTTTACATGGATTATCTTGACCAACATGATGTAATACAAAGCGTTGATAAAATGTTAAATGTGTAAATATGCGTAATTATGTACAAATAGAATACCTTTTTAAAGCCATATATGTTAAACATTTTCGCTATTCACTTCAAAGCGAGAAACACACTAATGAGTTCTCCGTGACAGTAAGTCTATGAGAATTGAGTCGATCTGTGCATATAAATAAGTAATTTAGCCTTCTACCTAATTATACGCTGTGTAAATAACAAAGAATAGGGCCTAACTTCCCTCAGTAGTTATAAGCAGCTGTTTCTATTCACAGTGTATAAATACGAACTCGTAGTTCACGAGTTTGATGTCATTTATAATTAATTATGTACATATTCGTGGCAGTTTGTTAGGATTCGTACCAGTTCAATGGAGTGCTAGAAAGGATATTTTATCAATATATTTTGCAAGGAATGAAAGTAAAATGTAAATTTGTAAATTCTCTTAGATTACACTATTCTAGCTTATATGAAAAACAATAAGCATAGGTTTTCTCAGGGCTTAAGTACTTTGAACTTAACAGTTTTCCTATTTCTACGTGGCATAACATAATGATTAGGATTCAAATTCGATGACGAGGAACCCACTTTGCGACTAATAATGTTTTCCCCTCATGTTAACCAGGTATCAGGAACCTGTTAGGTTGTTACTGGTATTTTTGGACATCAATGAAATATTATTGGAATGATAGCGTATTCGTATACAATACATGCTATAAGGTAATTCAAATAATAATTATATTTTCTACGTTATTTAAGTGCACTGTCTACTAATGTTTTATCTATATTAAACCTGTTATCCCAGTGATCATAACTCAAATGCGTTATGTTGCTCTTCTTTTATTTAAAAATCATTTTACAGCAAGTTTCCAACTGACATATTGATCCAAGCCGTTCATGAAAAGGAAATGGTTAAAAGATCGTCCAGGTAATTAAGCTCTCAAGAACAAAAGCAGTGCTCTGTTGCTTGCAATAAAGCTAATAAAATTTGAGGGTGTATTTATAGACATAAGTGCTTACAAGGCAAAAGAAGCAGTTATCTCTGTATTCAAATAATTAATTATGTCTCACTTGAGATACTGTGTACAGCTTTGCTCTCGTTATCTGAGAAAATATATTGACTTATTAGAAAAAGTTCAAAGAACGACTGTTCGAGAAAATAATTTTATGCGATGTGAGAATATAATATTATTTGTTTAGATTGATTTGTTTGTTTATTGAATTTCGCGTAAAGCTACACGAAGACTATCTGCACTAGCCTAATTTTGAAGTGATTGATTAAGGGGAAGGCAGCAAGTCAACACCACCCACATACAATTCTTTTTGAGCTACTTTTACCAAACAATGGTAGTATTGCACTTCACATTATAACGTCATCACGTCTCAAAGGCCGTGAAAAATGTGATGTTTACTCAACGTTTTGATGTTAGTTTCTTCGACAGTGCTCTATATTAATTGTGAAGTTTAACTGACAGCAGTAAGCTTAGGCTGGTTTAATTATATCTGATCATTCTGAAGATAATCCAACGCATTTATGATTGGGAAGATAATGTATATTGAAAATAACGTGTTTGTCACGTTATTTGAAATGTTCAAATAAATGTGTGGTTCTTGATAAACAAACATTTAGATCTATTATCCGATTACAGTTGATTATCTTTACAAAATTAAGATATTTACAACAAAACATTTAAATACAAAAATAAACTGCAAAGAATAAAACAAGAGGTTTGTATACAACATTCTCCGTCTTTGTTATTTAATTCGAGTTTGAAGTTATCGTATAAAAATAACTTCTTTTCTCTTCTATTGGGACTTTCGCGAGATTTTTTACCAAAAGAGAACTGAATCACAACTTTAACTGCTAGGCCATGATTTTTCAAAACATAGTCTGATAATGCACTTTTTTTAGGTTACTGCTTATGCAAGACATCTAATTGTTCTTCTATCCTATAGTATTTAAGAGTCGTCGAGTTTCGCCAATATTTATCAGGTGATATATATATATATATATACATTGCATTTATCAGGTTTATCAGGTTATATACATACATATATATATATATTGCATTTTAGTTAGCGTTATTTGTATCATTTAGTAGCTTAAACATAAGGTTATAAGACTATAACATACAATAAATATAACATGGGAAGAGCAAAATAAAAAAAATAGTAATTTATAAGTCCAACAATATATAAACTGGTTATTTTTGAGAGCTTAACGTGAATGTTAAGCAGAGAAAAATAAAGAAACCCCAATTTTTCTATATTTTACTGAGATATGCTAGGTTCGTTATTTCCAAAAATTTTAGGTTTTAGGTGGAATTTAATCATAGTAACAATGTTAAGCATTTTTCACATTAACCGGATTATGTCAAGAATTTAACATGGTTATTATATAGTGTTTGAAATAAAAATATCCGACCTTTTAACGACAGTAATTTGAGATGCTAGGTTTGCTATCTGAAACTTTTTCTTGGGTTTTATTGGAATTTAAACATATTAGCTACGTTAAGCGCGTTTTTCACATTAAGCACAATTGATGTAAATCCGGTTGTTTTACGGACGTACAGTGAATATCTTATAACTAATGTTGGTAAAAAAACTTCACCTTTTCATAAGCTAGAATTGTGAAATGCTAGACTTTTTGCTAAGTTTCTAAGGATTCATTTGTATTCAAGCACATTAACCCACATAAGCAGTTTCCACGTTAGACGTTTCAGGATGTGAAGATAGGTTTCGAATCTCACTAGAGTTAATCAATAAAACGATTTTATGTGATGTAAGAGTATTATTTCATTTTTACAGATTGAGCTTATTACGGGAAATGAATTTTTATCAGTTTTAAGTCAACAAGAAAATTAAAACTAAGGAAATATTACAGTTAGCTTACACATTAGTCCATAATCCATTGTGAATCAACAATTCTAGAGATTTCATATTCTAGCTACATTAGTACTGTTGTAATACTAAAACTTTCATTTATTAAATTATTACGTTTTGCTTAATTTTTCTCATATTTTTAGTGCCATCTTATATAGAATTATGAAATTGAACGTATGCTGGAAGAAACTATTCTCTTCCACTTTTGTTTTTTGTTCAGTAGAAATACAAATAATGAACAATATGAAATAAGCAAGTTTGACCCTGTGGTAGAACTCTTCATTTTATGAACTGGCAAGCCGGGTTCGAATCCGTGCCGTATCACAAAATATACCCTTTGTTGGTGTTTGTACTTTATAAGAGTGGCAGTCAATTCTTTAACGTGAATAGTGCTACTAACGATCTACATTTTCTCTGGTCAGTAGATAAAAATTAGGGACGGTAGAATTTAGCCGTAACAGCTTTGCCAAATATATAAAGGATCATATTTTTTCGTCTATGTCTTTTATACCATTAATTAAGGAAGAAAACACTAAAAGGACCTTTCTGCCTGACTTTTTACATTTCATTTTTGCACCATAACTTTGAAAATGCACACAATTAGAAACAATATTGAACTGGTGAACCACAAGTTCCACAGTTTTCTGTATGCAAGGTGAAAGGAAAAAAAATAATTACACACACACACACATATATATATATATATATACAGATTGACTTAGTTTTCGTATAATTATACAGACGAAATGCTCATCAATGTCTTTTTCTTTAAGGTTTTAATTTGTGAATGTGAATCGTTGTAATGCTTTAACTGTCTGTTTGCTAAACATTTTTATATTTCTTTTTTACATAATTGTACTTTTGTAAACGTTTACAACTTTAATACGTTTTATTACATCATGCTAGTCAATGTAATCCATGTCAAAATCAGTTAATATATATTTCTTTCTACTTTGCAAATGTAGCAAACGAATTTACCCACGGTGTTAAAAATAAATCAACTGCCCTAAAGGCCTGTCGAAAGTCCTAAGATAATAAAAAAAAACAATGATAACGAAAAAAGGTAAAATATGATTTGAAAATAGTAAAAATACTAATAACTCAATATTTTTATCGTGTCGTTTAATATATATTAAACAAGCTTAAAACTCCTCTCTTGCAGCCGTCTTCAGACTAACTACCATAAAAACAAAGTTTTGAAAACTAATTTAGTAAATGCGTGTAATTAAAACAACTGTGAGATACAAAATTACAACAATTGAAAAACATTTGTGATAACGTTTCCAAGAGTATTACATACTTATAAAGACAAGTTGATTCTGAAGAAAGGAGATGAAGGATTGCTCAATAAATATTAAACGTGAATATGAAAGTTCAATTAGGTATTATTATGATCTTCTGTCTTTAATTAACCACGTTATGAATTTAAAATAGATTTTAAAATGCTGCGTTAGAGTTTATGAATGACCATGATGATGTTACGTACTTAAAGGAAAAATAGGCACTTTTTATATCCAATCAACCAACGCCATAACCGTGTTGTTGAAAAGCTATAAAAGAGAAGTTTCAAGTATTTATTATAGGGCTATGTGCGCTAGTCATTCTTAATTTTGTAGTGATAGACTTCAAGGAAGTCAGACAGTCAATACCACCTATGTTAACTCTTGGTCTGCTCTTTTACTAACAAATAGCAAGATTGACCGTCACATTATAACGTCCCACGGTTGAAAGTGAAAGTAATTTTGGTGACGGGAATTGAATTCGTGAACCGCAGATTGCAAGTCGAGTGCAAAAAACCACCAAGCCATGCTAGGTCTTCAAGTAGCGGTAATTGTAATAATATTATTGAATTGGTATAATTTTAACTTATCATATGATTTATAATTTCAAATATTTTGTTTTTAGATGGTTAGGTAGCATCCGAGGTGCTGGCGTATTAAAATGTACCGGGAAGATTGCACATATACTATTGTTGGAGAGGGTTAGTGGGAGAAAAGATAACATCTTTTGTTTCTTTCCATGAGCTTTCTGTTCCAAACAGTTAATTTTATGAGAAGATTCAGTTGCTGTAAATTCCTGTTAATTCATGTATACAAATACTTTTAGCTTTCACATTTAATTTCATTGTCACCAAAAGACAATCAAATGTGTCTCATAAATGTGTGGTATTCAATTTCAGCCACGTCTATCCTGAGTTTTGTCTTTAAATTGTATTTTTTAATCGATAATATATTAATACATCAACATATTTCACCATCCTCTGACAAGTTGTCCTGGTTCCTGCCTAATAAGAAATATAATTTTGCAGCCTTAAAATTATTTTTGGTCCTTAAAATTAGTTTTACTTTCGGTAGCAGTATTACTTAATCAGACGAGGAGCTATATGGTTCTGTAATAATTAAAATAAAAATTAGTTTTACTTTCGGTAGCAGTATTACTTAATCAGACGAGGAGCTATATGGTTCTGTAATAATTAAAATTAAAATTAGTTTTACTTTCGGTAGCAGTATTACTTAATCAGACGAGGAGCTATATGGTTCTGTAATAATTAAAAAAATTCATAGATTGTAGTTTTCATGAATGCTTAGAGTTATTACATGGGATATTTATAACAACTCGTACCTTTCTCTGAAAAATTATTTTATAGATATACCTAAACCTCTTGGTGTTGCAGCACTGATGTGTTGGATTTCACGAAAACAACCGAAGAAGTACAACATCAGACTTATTAATTTGTACTTTTGTTTAAAAACAAACTCCGAACAATTCCGGAGTATATTCTAATAGGATAAAAAAAGAACTTCAAATGAAACCAAAGTCTTAGAATATTCTTTCTCCTGAGAATATCCATTGTACTTTTGTTAATTCGTTTTTATGTGAATATGAGGTATGATATATTCTGTTGAGATGAATCTACATTTATTTCAATATATATACCAGTCAATTGGGAAAACATATAGAAAGTAATGAGTAATAAAAAGTTTCTGTAGCATACAATAAAAGTGTTACAAATACTGTATGTAATGTTTTCTGTTCATGTATCTTTCAGGCAAATAAGATATACGAAGAATACTTACACAAAAATCTATTCTAAGCAGAAACTAATATAAAAGAAGAAAAATAGGCAATTATGAGAGGTTATTAATCCAGACATAACATGAATCGATAACTCAGTTTGCCATCAGAGAACTAGTGAACTAGAGTTTCAGAAATGGGTTAGGTCATGTTCATAAATTCTAATCACCTTTAATATATGTAATATAACGTTGTTTCCCTTCTTTCTCGTGTTTATATTAAATATCGAATTGTCAGAAATCATATGTTTGGTTAGAAAACTTGCGCATTTCTATATTCATTAATTAACGGAGTTCAAGAAAATAATCAATATTATATTTTAATAACTTACAGTTGAAAGTTATTCACAGTTGCTTCCGATGAATGCTCACAATAAAGCGAAGCCAACATAACTTAGATACATATTTCTAATAATGAAAACCTGAAAAATCACTTTTCTTAACTTTGACATAAGGATTTAATGACAGTTGCATGTGAGAATTATTTTGAATTCCCTACAATTTCAATATTTTTGCTTGGCTCCGCACTTCCTTAACTGCCATGTTCAATTAAGACTAACATATGTACATGTTGGGTTGTACTCTGTTTTGTTAAGATGAATGCAGCGAGTGGTTTTAAATAAGAGCCAATCATGTTTGAAAAGCACTGACGTATACGGTAAACTGGCAAACCAGATCAATGCGCAAATTCACGACTATCTTTTGTTAAATATTCTTAACGTTCCTCTACTATGAATTATTCTATATTTGCGCTTCGGACACGATGCTTCACAGTTTGTAGCTCAGAATAATATGCAAGTAAAGTCGGTCAGAAGAAAACTAAGAAACGACCATTCAATATCAGATAGAGAAAAACCTTAAACTTAAATACAATGAGGTCATTCATGTCTTTAATTTGTCTAATCAGCCTGATAAATACTTCAATCATGCTAACCAAGAATGGCATGTTTATTTTAATGAATAATGGCTTTGCAGGTCCTTCTGATGCTTTGCTAAAAGAGATAACTGTATCTTCGAAAATTCAATGTGCTGTAAGTTGTTTGAAAATCACCAACTGTCTGTATGCGGCAATGTCTTCACCTAGCGACAATTCCGATACCTTTATCTGTCAACTTTTGAAAGGGTTTCCTCCCTCCTCGATGGTGGCTCAGATAGGATGGTCATTATATACAAAACCTGAGAATCACGTATGTTTCTTTGTTTATCACAACTAAAATATCTCAGAAATAAAAAAATGATGTTTTCCAATTTACATATGTGGTTTAATATTGATTAATATTCAAGTATTACACTGCAAATACTGAACTAATATTTTCCAAGATCGTAGATATATTTAAGGAATTGAATGATATAACTGTGTAAAAAACAGTTTTATTACATTAATATATTCAAACATTCAAACATTTTCATAGGTCTTATAGTTGCTATAAAATAGATTTTAATTTGTTCTACATATTTAACAGCTTCAAAAAACTTACTACGGTCTTGACCCTTATGATGCACTTGACAATAACAACGACGATTACTACGAAATGTTTTGCTCAAGCAACAGTCTATTCACTGGCATATGGTAAGTGATTACTAATGTATATATCTACATCTATAGTAATTTATACAAAATGAAATTGAGGCGAGTATGCTCTTGTTTTGGTAAAAATGTATTAGGAAAGAAAATATTGTTATTTATTCATAAAATGTTTGTTAAGTGATACTTTCTATAGATTAATATACATAGACACATGTTTTTGTACTGATATTGTAAGTAAAAGTAACGATTCCATTGAGTTTTAATCTTCCGGTCGGTTGATACAAAAAAAAAATATTTATTTCGAATTGATTCCTATACACGGTGGCTCAGCGATAAATCTGAGGGCTTATAACGCTAAAAGTCAGACTTTGATAACCACAGTAGTTTTTTTGTAGGGGTGGGGGTGGGAAATAGGTTTTCGGACTTACAATACAAAATGCGGAGTTCAGTTCTCTGCAGCACATATAGCCCGCTATGTAGTTTTGCGCTAAAAGAAAAAATACAATTACAATACCGACGCGTTTCTTACTCTTCATATTTTGGGGAAATGCCCTAATTGCGATTTCCTAACTACAATGATTGAAAGCATAGTCCATTATATTTCGCAAATCACTTGTTACCCTCTTTTCTCATACACTTACAAAGACACCTTGTAGTGATATTTGTAAATGACATTGAAGCGGTTAGGTATAGCAATTCTGCCCTTAACCATTTCATTGTGGAACGTAACTATGGCCAATGGAAGATTAATTGCAATTGACAGTAGTGAAGGACTTTTCTCCACGGCCGTCAAAAAAATATTCCCTCTACACTGGTGTGTGTGTGTGTGATCTTTATCAAAGTTTAGGTCATATAAACCTGGGAGTGTCAGGCGCATTTGACCTTTAGTTTTATTTCAAAATCTGCCTTTATATATATACATGTCTTGATCTGATTACACATCCTAAATATTCTTTCTCTCTTTAATGTTAATTTTCATTTAGTATTGAATAGAATGTTTAATATATATCTGATTATGTTATTTTTATTTTATTATTATTATATATTTTCATTATAAAGATAGTTTGGCATTGTTAAACTAGTACGTAAATTTTAAGCTAAGCTAAGTCTCCAAACCTCACTAACTTGATCAGGTTTATTGAGATTATGGCCAAAATATCGCTTACAGCGAGAATATCTAACTGATAAAACAAAACATACAAACTATTATAAGTAAGTATAATTTATTAGATTAGCTATATTCGTTACTGGGTTAAGTTTTAATTCTGATCTATCTAAGTAGCTTGTTTTTGATATAAGTTACTAAACTGTCCCGTCTGATGTGATAAAGTGATGGTCAAATGCTACAAAGTAGCCCGAAAGATGGCAGGGTGCGGCTGACTAGTTACCTTCCGTCTAGTCTATGAGTTCAACATTGAAGACGGTTAGCACATATATATCTGATACAGTTTATGCAGAAAATACAAACGAACAATAAAGTGAAGTCCTAATTCTTGATCTGTCTCTTCACTAAATCTTCTGATGTGATTTCATTGTTTTCATTTATTTTGTTTTTGTTATTGAACTATACTTCGAGACTTATTAGTTTCGTCTGTGAATGTACTACTTAACGTTTATTATAATTTTTATCAACATCTGTAACCTTAATCATTTTTATAGAGACAACTAAAATTATCTTAATTTGTGCGCTAGCTTTTCTTTCCTTATTTTCGTGTGTTCACTTATTTTAATCTATCTTTATGTATTAGCCACACCTTCTGTGTTCGGATTATTATTTTCCCTGTTTTAACTACTTATTCCCCAATACAATAGTGTGTTATCCGTCAGTCAGTCAGTAGACACTAAAATGACGTCACACAAGAGACGCTTAACGTTGCAAGTTGTACTGTCGTGATGTCAGTAAAACGTGCGCATGCCATGAATCACGCGAAGAGCTATACACTCTGTAGGCTAGGGTTACAACGCAGCATGACATAGGGACTTCAAAAGCAAGAAATAAAAAAAATAATCTTATTTACTCTTAAAACAGAAAACTTTTTGTAACTCTGTGCAAGGACATCTAGCTATCATTCATAATATTAGGTATAGTTGTATTAAACACACGAATGTGCGAAACAATAACTAACATTCATAAACAACTTTTTTTACGATGTAGCGTCGGCTTAAACAAAAAACATATATTTCAGAGATATTTCGAGCGATTTTTATTTTTCAAGTTCATTGTGCAACGACCAATTAGGCTTAGCAAACTTAGATGAAGATTTTTCACATGTCCTTTAGAATTTAGTTTTGGTCTAAGTTCAAGGATGATAAGAGTTATTATACTGTATTATAAATGAAAATATAACATATGTTTTCACTATATGACTTGAAAGGGAAGACAGTGAAGAATACTGGGACATAGACCTGGCAAAGTGTATGGGATTAGGAAACATTCCTGTTGTAGACACGTCTAGTGGGGTTCAAGTTGAGATTTATCGACCACCTTCTTATGTTGACGGACCACGTGAATGTCCTAATGGCTACGTCATCACAGGTAATTTAGCTGTTTTGGTTTATCTGTTTTAAATTTAAAGTTCAGTTTACAGTGAGAAAGATGTTCTTTTTTTACAATGCTTATTGTTGGCTAGTCGGGTGCAACTTCATTATGAAATAGCCATGAACATTTCTGTAAATTAGCGAGCATTTAATGTTTAAATACTTCCATGTTTCACTAATACTGGGGTACAGATTGGCCCTGTGATAGACGTCGGTATTTCGCAGCTGGCGAATCGCTTTTGAATCCATGCAAAGCTACAAATTAATCCATGCACTGCGTTAGATAATCAATTCTTTAGGGTAGACGGTAGAAAATAGAATGTTGTTATCGTTTGCCTTCCTATAGGTAACAGCTCAAAATGCTATAATACAAATATACTGATATTGCGATTTTTGTTTGCTAAATGTCAACCAGTCTATACGTGTTATAATGTTTATCTAAAGTAACTTAATAAAGTATTGCTTTTGTTGCACGAAATCGTAGTAGAATAGAAACGAAATGAAAATTTACCTCACATATCTTGTAAGAAAAGAAGAAACATAAATTTCCATAACACCCTTTATGATAAAATTTTCCTTTATATAGTTGCACAATTCTTTACATTTTTCACAATAGATATAATTATTTAAGTTGGGATTTTTTTGCTTGTTTATACATGCAGGATTTCTGGTATGGTCTTAATTTCTTTTATATACTATTTGTAGTCCACAACGTATATATGTGTATGTACAATTTAACATCAAGGTCGCTATGTTAGTATTAACCTAATTAACTCTTTACAACCTAAACCTATAAAGAGACAACGATAACTTATGATTTATCAATGTAATTGCTTATTCAAGGGAAGTTTTCTTTATAAAATGTCGAATCAAAAACTATATAGTCCTGGACTGAGTTAGAATATCAGAATAATTTCCACGAAACCCACTTCTTAACTGTAATGTCTAAACTTCTTGACTATAGAACATTAGTCTGTGATATGTGGGTATATCATATATTTGGCGCCTGCGTATTTTTTAAAAGTTTCCTTTTGTTCTCTTTCTATGCAATTTTGGCATAAACACGTAGTCCAAAAAAACTGTTTGGTTGAAATTAAGCACAAAGCTAAACAATCGGCTATCTGTGCTCTGCCCATCACGGGTATCGAAACCCGGTGTCTAGCGTTATAAGTCCGCAGACTTACCCCTGTGCCACTTGGGGACTGTTAAAACTATCTTCTTCTCGTTGCTTTTGTGTTTTTGTACTGTTCTAGCAGATAGTGTCTACCTAGCTTGCGAGGATATTGCTGTAGCTTACCATTTCTGTCGAAATAGGTCGTTGATAGCAATATATACATCTGAATGAGTAGATGCTGTTTAGAAGCTACAGTCATGTCTTAATGCATATAAATTTTACCTAAAATCGACGTTACGTGTTTTGGCAAGAAGTGTTGACTGTAGTTATTTCTACCTTCTATCTAGAGGGAAGAAACCACTTAATTCATGTAGTAAGGATATTGTCTCGTGTTTACTGTTTTGTATTATTAATAAAGATTGTTTTAAACTTCTCAACATGCGTTCAACCTAGTTATTTCTCAAATCCTAAAACTCAGTAATTTAGTGAAATTCAGATTAATGCAGAAATTTCCTGTTCGATCCTCCCATTATAAACTGGGCCTATCTAGTACTTGTACAGAAATATGTTTACCTCAGAACATTATAACTAGATAGGAAGGGGGAAGTTTGATACATGGCCACTGGATTTATTGTGGAGATTTCTGCCAATATCAACGTGTGTATTGGCCTTTGCTTGATCTCTTGAGTACATGAACTTAAAGAAGCTCTTTAACAGGAGAAGTACTCATGACCAAAGAGAGATTGTCACCTGAGAGAGATAGTTATACAAGATAAGTGTTGAGTTCACGAGAAGTCTTCTCCTGGACATATGCCTGTTGCTGATAATACAAAGGCTCCTGACATCAATTACCCTAAAGCTACAGAACTAAGAAAGCCAGTTGAGGTCTAGTGTACTCGGACTAGTAGATCCAAATATATCCCTGTAGATCAACCTTGGTACAAGGAAAGTTAGGACGATTGAGGATCACCAAGGTGGGATAGCGCCTGGCGATTCTGAGACCATTTTAGATGGTCTATAAAAGACTCCCAACTATTTCCAGCTGAAACATCGTGGCTCCAGCTTTGATCACGGCCAATATAACGAGCAAAAAAAAAAAATGACAGACGACATGAGTCAGGCAGAGGTCTTCCCTTGGCATAACAAACAACAGATACCCAGGTGTAATAACCAGGAACCATGGGTCAGTAAGCATCTTCAGGCTAGCAGGTATCCTACAATGAAGACCATGGCTCAAGACAAAGCCTGTGGTCATACAGTTATACAGAGGTGTATGAGTAGTTTCCATAAGCAAATATTCACCATGCCACCCTTGAAATGGGACTAATTACTCAATTGCATTCTAGGTCACTGGGTATGTCTAGTTTAGGGACGCCGAGAAGCTTAGCCACGCCAGTTCCCGACACCAGCACTGGGAGCCGGTCCATTTTTCTCCTATTTTAGAAAACTTCTATGTTGTTGAACGACCTCTAAATATTAATATATTTAACAACAATTTTACTTTCCAGTTATATCTGGAGAGAGTAAAAGGTAAATCCTGTAAAATGAAAAATTTTGATTTTCGCGACCACCATAAAATACACTTTGAGTGTTCAAAATTTAACTTTGAGCTTCAAACATTCAGTTTAGCTCGTTTTAATATCTGGTTATATCTATTTCTTCCTTTGCAGTGTAACTGCAAGCCTGAACTGCTTAGAGTTCTTTATTTAAAATATTAGAAAAAACAATTCTTTGCTTTATGGTAGATTAGTAGTTTTTTAAATTAGTTGGTTTCTTGGTATTAGACAGCAGCAGATATAGATCAAGTATTGCTCTTAAGCAGAGAGGTCTTTCAAATAAGGGCCCGGCATGGCCAGGTGGTTAGGGCGCTCGACTCGCAATCTGCGGGTCGCGGGTTCGAATCCCCGTTACACCAAACATGCTCGCCCTTTCAGCCGTGGGGGCGTGATAATGTGACGGTCAATCCCACTATTCGTTGGTAAAAGAGTAGCCCAAGAGTTGGCGGTGGGTGGTGATGACTAGCTGCCTTCCCACTAGTCTTACACTGCTAAATTAGGGACGGCTAGCGCAGATAGCCCTCGTGTAGCTTTGCGAGAAATTCAAAACAAACAAACAAACTTTCAAATAAAAGTCGAAGTTTTTCTTTTGGAGAAACTAATAAAATAATGAAATATTCAATAGATATTTGAGAAATTAAAATCCGCAGTTTTCAACATAAATTTCTTTTTGTCGAAGGCAACAAATCTTTAAAAAGGAATGAAATGATTAAATTTTAAAATTTATGCGAAAGTTCTTATTTGAAAACAAATTCATTTACGAAAACAACCAAGTTATTTGCTATTTTTCAATTAAAAATAGATATATGAACATCGTAAATAAAATATCACCCCAATATAGGTTATAATTATGGTAAGTATTACAAAAAATGAATAATAATAGAATAAGCTTAGACCTGAAATAAATACTAGAAAGTATCAACAATCGGACATGCTTTATGCAATGCAAGCAAGATATTCGTTTGTTTCTTAGGTCACATGCGTTACTTACATAAAACAGACTTTTATTTTCAAGTTAACTTTATAGCGATTATACTATAATATCTCTAAAAAAACTATGCACTCTCATTCACATATGTTGGTGTAAGTAAATTTGGATATTTTATTTCTCTTCAGGAACACATGACAACAGCGATCGTTTCTCGTCTCCGAACTACGTCCAGTGCTCCCCATTGGTTGCAGGTTGGTCAGTTGACTATAGCGACTGTAACATTACCATTAGAACGACCCAACATTACTATGGACCTACGGAACCAGATGAAACTTGGAATTACGAGTGTTCTCCTGACACCTGGTTCGTGAAAGCAATGGTTGGAATGGAACTTCTAGACGACATAGCGATTAAATGTTGCACGATTTATCGAAGTGGATAGACTCGGACACAAAAACCTGTACACATTTTTCTTTGGCTGTTGATTTTGTCGCAAGCAATATATATTCACCTTTGAGAACTAGATTATAATGAAGAGAATTTCTTCACTTATTATTATTTATCACATATTCTAGTCTGATAGGCAAGAAGAATACTTAGAAAATGTACACAAATCCTAATCCTTAAAACTCTATAGATTTCATGGTTGAGCTGGAAATGAAGGACAACTTTAGAAACGTCCCAAGTATCGGGTTTCTTTAATTGAACGTTTTCCTGCTAAAATGTTTATTGAAAGACTAAAAGCGATATTTTTTATAGATAAAGCTTGAAATTCAATTATTTTCGTTAAGCTAATGTCTAAATTTGAAAATATGATGTCTCCCTTGTATTGGTTTAGCTTTATTGTAGTATTAGCCAGTTAAATTCATTGTTGCTGTGATGTTTCTGTCTAGCAGTATAAATTAACAAACAAAATATAATGCTCAGGTTTAGAGAACGGAAATGTCCAGTCATTTCCATTCAGCTATATACGTTGAAAACATGTATATGATTTATGTACAATCTTTAAACATACAACATAATGTTAACATCAAGAAAAGTAAGACACTGTTATTTACCATTTTGTAGTAATATGTTTAATTATAATTACTTTAAGTAACAATTTTCTGAGAGTTTCATAATTCAAAACAACTTTAAATGTTTGTGATATGTTTTTTGTTTAATACACAACTTGTCGAAAAAAGCTTTTAGTATTAAATACAATATGATAAAGAATACTTAATTATTTGGAGTAACCAAACATCAGTGAAAATTTTGTAAGCTTGAATAAGAACAATTCTTAATTACCATCTGACGAATTTACTGGAGTATGTATACATAAAGATATCTATTAGAAACTCACCTTTTATCCATACAAAACTAATAAAATTTATCTATAGATTTGTTTAAACTTTGCTCTGTATTTTAAAGCAATTACTGCCCTTGATATGTACATTTCAAGCATAATATTTTGAAGTGTGATTCCTTGGAAATAATTTTTATTAATATTAGTATTTCCAGAGTGTGATGCAGTATACTTTTACCTTGTTTGAACCATATTGTGACAATATAACAAATCACTAAGAAAATATATAAATTTAGGTATTTTATAATGTAGCTTAAAATATCTCTCGTATACATTAAAACTACATTTTTACCTTATTGAAATCACATGCCTGCTTAGTTTATTTGTTGTTAAGCTCAAAGCTACACAATTTGTGCTGTGTTCACCGACTTCTAGTGTTATAAACCCTTAGAATTACGGCTGCATCCTGATGAGATATTTTCCTGCTTTTTACTGCAGTTTTCGGCCCATTTGTAAGAAATCAAACTGAAAATACTGAATGAAATCTGACAGTTGTTTTTCTTAAATAGTTGTAGTTAATAACGCGCTATCATAAGCAATGTACAGGCTGGCATTTTAAATTGGACTCATCCCTACATAAGGATCGCTGCCGCGCTCCCTGATAACCTAGATTACAGAGTTGATATCTTAGGCTATTACACTGAGTGATACCTTCTTGTCTATTTTCAGTTTTATATTTATAACAAAGTAAACGGTTAAAAGTTTTGGCTGTCTGTAAGCTAAACTGGCATTACTTACGGCTATAGATGTACAAGAATAGATGAAACGTTTACACTCCTTGATTTGAATTTTTAAACCTGGAGTACACGTAGTAACAACTGGTAAAATTTCCATCTTATTAATACCCTTTGATCCATATAATTTGGCGCGAAATATACAATTGTCAAATAGGCCCTTTGAATAATTTCTATTTAACAAAACATTTTTTAATAATTCAATGTAATATTTCTTTTTTTTTATTTTCTTTATGAGCATTAGTCGTCTTATAAAAAAATATCAATTTTTAAGGAACCATTGTCAGGTATATCAATCAGTATATCCAAATAAGATTTGTATGACTTTCGACAGTGAATTTAATGTTTGGATCCAGATTACATAGAACTTGACTGAAATTAAATCAGTTTAATTCTTCATTCCAAATAATACAACAATTATCAATGTACCTGAGCAAATGTGACGTCACATAAGAGCTAACATTTACTTCGTTCTTTGATCAACAAACCCTTTACCAGAATAGCATATGTAGGTGTTATTTTTGTACCCATGGTGGTTCCTATTATCTGATGGTTGAAATAAGTGTTATAGACAAAATAGTTATTAATCAATACTAATTTCAAAGCTTCAATTAAAAACTCTTCAGTGATTCTGGAATGCAAAAGCTGTAGATAACATTCACAAAAATAATTAATGCCGCTATTCCAAGTTAATGTTCAATATTAATGTACAAAGATACTACATCTAGTGTAATTAGACTGCAGTTATGATCAATTTTACCAGGCAATTTTGATATAAAACCTAAGTCATCCCTCACTTCTATTCTATATTTATATATTTCATATTTAGAAATATATATATATATAGTATGAATATTATTTGTTATTGAATTATAAAGGATTACTAATGGGTGTAAGGTCGTGTTACAAGAAGAGCGAACAAGCTTACATATGCTTTTAGGTTTAATAATGCCCAGTTCAAACATAATTCTGTTCTGTTTGTGTATATTTGTTGGAGCTTGACAGAGGACAAAGATCTTAAAGTGCTTTATAACTCTTTGCATCGGGTTAAGTTCTTTTAATGGCTTAGACATTTTTCTTGGGCTTTTCCAGCTAACACACGACCTGTTTAACCTTTGTACAGATGACTGCAGTGTTCATTAGTGACACAAAAACGATATATTTAAAGTAAAAGAGAAGTTATAATTTATGTTTTATTTGCACGATGAATCTTTGTATATCTCTTTGTTGGTTTCTAGTGGTTTAATGAATAAATTGATGATGTGAGATTACTATTCACGATAAGTGTCAGTGTTAGTAAAACGTTTGCACGAACCGTCTTTTCAATATCGAACCTTGTAGAAGAAAATGGATGCTTATCACAATTTTGTCAACGTATTAATAATAATAGTCAAGAAACTTCCTAGTTTTTTTTTGCATGTTTTTTTTTTTAATTCAAGCACGCAAGAGAAAACCTTATCTATAAGATATCTGGTCATCACTTACCATTCACATAACACTAAAGCTCTATTAATTCAGACTAATCTAAAATAAAGCCTCATACATGAGATGAAAACTATAGTTACGAAGAGGGCTTTTTGATCCAAAAATGTCATTGGAATAAAGCTGAGCATATTTCTTCGTGCCGTTAAGAGGACAATTGACAAGGGTTTGAAGTGGACAGTGATACACAAGAAAGATCATAGACTTTCAGCTACACTTTCAGCAACACTTTTATAACTTTTTAGGTGTTTTCATGATAAACATTTCCATTATACCGCTTGTCTGTCATGTCTCTAGAAGAATGTGTAGTGGCATTTCTACCTTTGGTCTGGTTACATGTGGTCTTAAAAGCTAATCTTTACTTATAGTGGAGGCTCTGTGGAAAGAAGTATCGCTTAAAGCTGACCTCTCCATCCTTTGCAGAGACTGTTTTTATTGCAGTTTTTGTTCATGACTAAAGACGACCAACTGTATAGGGCGTAATAACAAGGGTAGAGCGGAAACTTTGTTCGTATAAAGTGTGATTAAGCCTGAATACTTGGGCTAATAATTAACACAGTTAATATTATTGAGAAATGTTTATTATAAACGTCTTCAATATCACATAACCCCACAAAACATCATTGCTAGGGAAGTGTATATCCCTACATGTAAGGTGTTGGTCCATTGCATCATACTCCATTTTTTTGAAGCTATACAAAGCATTATTTACTATAATTCCAAATTTTCTAAGTGTATCTTTACGAAATTTGGTAAGTTTTTGGCGAACATTACATTTATGTCTTAGTATGTAGAAGTCGTCAAATTTCTTCAATGTTTGTCCTGTTTCAGGTATTGCATTTTAGTAGGTAGTATTATTTAATAGATGAAACAAAATACTATATGATATAAAAGGCCATCAAAATACCATTACAAGAGCAAGAGATCATATAAAATAATTAAAACTTTAATTTACGAATATAACCATATGTAAACTGGTCATTGTTGGGGGGCGTAATGCGATTATTATGTACTTTATGTTAATGTAAACTCCGAGATTTTATGATTGTATTGAGGTGTATTAGGTTTCCTAGTTTCATACTTTCTAGGGTTGGTTGGAATTCAAGCAAAGTAACCATGTAAAACATTTTTCATATTAACCAAATTAAATAAAAAGATCTGAACTTTTAAGTATAGTTTCGGGTGGAACTAGGTTTGCTAATTTTTTTTTGAGATTTTTTTCTGGAATTAAAGCACATTGCTATGTTAGGCGAGTTTTTCATATTAAGTGCAGTTCATGTCGAACCGGTTGTTTTAAGGGCTTATCTTGGATATTTTATACCTTATGTTGAAATAAACTTCACTTCTTTCATAAGAGAGTATTGTAAGATTCTTGGTTTGCTACTTGCAAAATTTCTAACGATTTGGTATGAATTTAAGAAAATTAACCCACATAAGTGCTTTTCACGTTAGACGTTTAAGGATGTCAAGATAGGTTTTGAATCTCATTGGCGTTAATAAAGAAAACGATTTTGTATGATGTGAAAGTATTATTTGATTTCTACAGTTTGGAAGTAATACACGAAATAAACTTTAATAAGTTTTAAGTCGTCGAGAAAAATAAAACGAAGGATTATATTGTAGTTAGCTTAAAACTAATTCAATGTGAAACAATAATTTTAAAGAGTCCATATTCTATTTACACTAGTTATATGATAATACTAAATACGTGAATAATTCAACGGCATTATGTTCCTCCATTTTTGTCTTGTATTATTGCAAGAGCTTAGCTTGGTAAATGTTGAAAGTACTTTTTATATAAATGCGAATAATGAAGTATATGAAAACACACATAGACTAGGGTTTTAATTATGGTATGGCTTTGGATTTCGGAACTGACAAGCTGGATTCGAATCCTTGCAATATCACAAAATATTTCGAACACTTTAAGTTGTAGGTGCTTTGTAAGATAGATTGTTAATACCTTATCTTTAATAATGGGTGGTAATATGGTGCTGACTGAGTGCCTTCCATTTAGTCAGTGGTTTGAAATTAGGAACTGTGGCAGATATCTTTAGTAGTTTCATCTATGTTTTTTATGCTCCTATTTACACAAAATATTGTTAAAACGACTTTTCCGCCTGTCTCTTGAATTAGTAGAAATTCCGACAAATGAAACTTGTTACACTTTATATTGATACCTAAACTTTAAAATGCACATAGATCTCATGACCAACTAGTTCCAAATTCTCCTGTAAGCGGTTGTGAAAGGAAACAGCTGTCCATGAAAAAGGAGAAGTCAGGTCCTCTTCGTTGCTAGTTGCAAAATCTATGATTTGGCAAAAGTAGAACTATTTATTTGTATGCACAGACTGACTGTTTCCACAGACTTGTTATAAGGAAAAGCTCATCATTCTTGTTTTTTCACGAAAGCTTTAGCTCATGAACGTGAATTGCAGTAACGTTTAATCTTTTTGGTTTCAAAAGGCTTCATATTCTATTTTTACACAGTTTTGCATATGTACACATTTACAAACTTACTACTCTGTGCTGCATCGGGTTAGTCAAAATAATCCATGTAAAACCAATTACTAGTTAAATTCATTACTACATTGCATATGTAGCAAGTGAGTTTACCTAGTAGCAAAGAAACAAATGAACTAATTGAAAGGACTATCAAGAATCTCTCAAAAGTTTTAAACAAAAGGAAAAAAGAAACATTAAATAAAAAAAGGTAAACTGAGATTTGCCAATAGTAAAAATGATAGCAACTCAGTTTTTTATCGTAACGTTCAATATATATTGAGAAAGCCTAAAAAATCTTCTTCTGTAGCAGTCTTCAGACTAGTATAAGAAAAAAGTAAAAAAAATACTTTAGTAAATGCGTGGGAATAAAAAGTTCCCAAAAAATAATAGTTGACTCTGAAGAGAGATGAAAGTTTGATCAATATATAATGAACGTGAAGTTAACTCATTATTATGATGTTTTTTTTCATTACATACCCACAGTATGAACTTAAAAGTAAACATTTGAAAATGCTACTATAGTATTTATGTAAGAATGGCCCTGATGTTGCGAACTTATGAAAAATAAAAGATATTTTACACCCAACCGAACAATTCTCATTTTCAGAAAGCTATATAGGCGAAGCTACAAGTAACAGTAATTGTAGATATTATTTAAAACTCTTGTACCATTTATTCTTTAAAACTATTTTATTTTTAGATGGTTAAGTAACAGTCAAGTGCTGAGGGATTAAGAAAGTAAATGAAGTTATTGTAGATATGCCTTTGTAGGATAGGGCTAGTGAGAAGAAAAGAGAAAACTTTTCTTTCCTTGACAGGAACTTTCTGTTACATAGAATGACGTGTTTTTCTAAAACAAGTTAATTTTGTGAGAAAATACAGTAATTGAAAATTACTGCTAATTCGCGTAGAAATGCTCTTAACTTTTACATTTAGCATCATTGTTACAAAACGATACTAAAATGTATACCACAAATGTGTGACGTATATTTTCCTACAGCTACCTCTACTCTCAATTTTTATCTTTATATTGTACTTCTATGTCAACAGTATATATAAAACAATATTTTAGAATCGTCCTTAGACGAATTATTCTGACAAAATGTAATGTTATATTTTAATAATATTTCCCGCTTTGTAAAAAGATAATTTTGTAGTTTTCAAACAATATAGTAGTCTTTAAAATAATTTCTAGCTCTAAGAACAACAGTACTTATCAGTCAAGGAGCTTCTGAGGTTTTCACGATCAATTACACGATCACATGGTATTATGAGCCATATGGTTCTGTAATATGTATAAAGATCAATACACTATATTTTATTACTTGAGATTTTTGTAATTCCTCATGCATTTTTTTTTGTTTTAACGCAAAGCCATACAACAGGCTATCTGCACTCTCAACATCAAGGGGAATCAAACGCCGGATTTTACCCTTTAACCCAAGTGGCGCAAGTGGAATTTTGCTCGATCAGCTAGGTCAGTGCTTTGATGCTGCAATATTAATGTTATAGATTTCATACAATATTTATTTTCCAGAGCACAGGAGGAAACCAAAGGAGTACCAGATCAGTAGTTATCGCGATACTTCAGCACCCAAATAATTCTCTCTCAGTGTGGGGTCTCTATGTGAGAGAAACTCAAAGAATGCTGTCCGATGGTTATATAACTATTACATAATACACAAATGTTGCCGACACCTGGATTTCCATAGTTGTTGCATAATATGCAAAAGGTGCCGCCACCTGAATGTTACATAACTATTACATAATATAGAAAGGATGATGACATATGAGAGTTATATAACTCTTAGGTAATATGTTAAGGTCAGAGGGCATATTCTTACAGTCATACTTCAATGAAGTGGGACTAGAGGGGACGTTACTTGAGGAGTGGAGAGGATGATGAGCATGCATATAGTTCCCAAGCAAACCTTCAGAGGGTGATGTAGATCAACATATCTCAACATGTAATTATGTCGTTAACGTCTATATTTAATTACAGCTGATTGTGCCTTCAGTTAATAATTAGTTTCGAATTCCAGGGTCACTGATGAGAAGTGGAATTCTCTGAAACTATTCTGGCTCACAGACACACCCCCAATGAAAGAATAGACCATTCCAAGCTTTTACTTGTTGCTAAACAAATGTTTAAACAACTCTAGTTATTCAAATATGTACAAGCTGCCCAGTGTCGGTCAATAATACGAAGAATTAAATTGTGGCTAAATGCTACAAGTTCTTCAAATACCTATAGAATGATAAGATTCTTTTTTGTGAGTGTAAAACACTTAAATACACCAGTTCGATTTTCAATACCTCACTACTATAAAGGCTTGATTTGGTCTGATATTACACGTTTTATGTACAGTGTATTTGTGACCATCCATTCTGGATTGCTTCGTCATATTCAGCACCAAACTATGTTGGATCAACCGGTTCAGTTGCCTCATCGTGTTCATCCAAAACCTTATTCCTGACCCACAGAGGGTGTACCTCGGAAGCCTGCAATCCTTGGTGTTTCTCCATCGTGGGCTGACTTCCTGGACTCGGATAGCTCTTCGACTTCTAGGGATGTTCCGCAACTGTTGTATGCTGCTGTTGCCTCATCATCGTCTCTCACCTGTCTCCTGTTGGTTCTATTTCGTCTACTGTTCCTGCCTGTACCACTGTTACTCAGTCGATTCCTGCCTCCACTTGATCCGCCTATTCTGGTGAAGTGCTCGGACCTATGGAAACTACTGAAGCTCCTCAGATTACTGTGCTCCTACTTTCGGGCACGGATCCCCCGTATTTCTCTACCAGGACCCTCTTTCTTGAACTTTCTAAATACTGTCTTCCAACGAGAAATGGCATAATTGTGAAAACTGGTAACCATCAATTGTGTGATATTCTGCATAAGAAAATAGGCCTGCTTAATCTGGGTCAATCAACCATGCTCACTCAACGTTGTTCCCCTGCTCTAAAACAGCAACATCCTCCTCGTCGTACACCTCTTTTCTCTTGTGTCATCCATGGTGTGGATCCTGGCATCACTGAAAAAGAGATCCTCTCCGAACTTCTACTTGAAAACATATCAGTCAAGTGTGCCATTCGCATTCAAAATTCCTCTGTTCCTACATTCATGATTCGTGTTGTGGCTGAGAATAGTGACACTATAGATCATCTCCTGTCTAACGGAGCATTTCTTTACTGTCAATGACATCGGGTTGAAGCTTACTGTTCATCAGCCCCCAGGCTCTGCACTGTGAGAGGTGCCTATTGTACAGCTCACATACCACTGCTAAATGCCCTAACCAACCAGTTTGTTCTCATTGTCGTGGACCTCATCTCTTTTGCCAATGCTCTCACTTAAGCTCTCCTCCCCTCTACAACACTTGTCATCTTGATCCTCCTACATACTCCTCTAAGTGTCAGGGTAAACCTACCCCAAAACTGATGATCCAGCTTCTGTTGCTCCAGTACATACCACCGATGCCATTACCCTTCTGAAAACTCTGTTGCTATGTTTCCTACCAAGGAGGATATCATTCATTTTGCCAAATTGATACTAAAGAATGTCCTCTCTTTCCAACGTATGTTCATTCTAAATCATTTTATCCATGCTGCTAAGACTGTCTTTCGCCTTCATATGCAGACCACTTATTCTGGACTTAACTTTCACTTTCTATTTCGTTGTCTATGGGATTCGGCAGACTACAAGTTGAAGTATTTATTTGTCAATATTCGCTCTCTTCTTCATAACTTCCTCCTCCTGGACATCTTGTTAGACAGCAGCTCCTATGAGCATTTGGTAGCCACTGTTTACTTCCCATCTCGTATCATCACTATTGCAACTATCTAAATTCGTCCCAGAGTTCCCTTGCCAAACGCCTTTCTCTCCTTTCTGGACCACTCTTTTTGGAGCTATATTCTTCTTGCTGATGTCAACTACCACAGTAGGACCTCTACCAAACTTGCCCATTTTCAGTCCTCCTTATGTTCCCCTTCTGGTTCTTTGCTACCCCTGCCTGCCCCTACTTGTCCAATTTCTCATTCGTCACCTGATATTGTCTTTGTTTCTACCAACCCGGTTCCTTTTATTATTTCCAGATGTGTCCTCCCGTTAGTAGTGATAATTTCCCCATAGAACTTTGTGTCTGTTCGCAGTCCTTGTCTGTTCCTTGTACTTCCCGTTGGATTCATCTAAATTTTCGCTCTGCCAAATGGAAAACTTATGCTTCACACATTACTAATGCCATATCAGATATGGATCGACCTTTTACTACAGCAGCCGATGTTGACTCCTTTGCCACCTTACTCACCACTGTTCTCTCTGATGCCAGTGCTTCACACTTACCGATTTCTTCTTCAGCTTCCCATAAACCAGCCTTACCTCGTAGAGCTGTAAATCTGTTACATCACTCTTCCACTTTATTGCATGAATACCGTCGGTTTCACGATCCTTTGTTGCTGCAACAATCCTGGGGTCTTCAACGTACTGCCCGTAATTTTTGTTCAGGCAGTCCGACATCAGTGGTTGCATCAGGCCTGTAACAAACTCGGTTATTCCTCTTCTTCCTCGCAATTCTGGAATCGTTTTAAGCTCCTCACAGGTCAACTATTCTCTCCCTCCTATCCTATACTTGTTGATGGTGCTGCTTTGGACAAGGCCGACCATTTTACTGCTTTTCACGAACAGAACTTTCAGGTACTGGAACATCATATTCTTGACTACAGTGACACTACAACCATCGTGAACTCAACTGTTGCCTCTCTCGTTGACCTTACTCCTAGTTCTTTCCAAGTTGTTGACAATGATTTCTTACATGCTCCCATTACTGCAGCTGATGTCCGGCAGGTGCTGAAGAACAGACATAACTCTGCCCCTGGTCCTGATAGCATCACATACTGCCAAGTCCGTCATGTCCCTCTGCAATTCCTTCGACTTCTTGCATTGTTCTACACCTTTCTTCTTTTGTCAGGATTTTTTCCTGATTCCTGGAAGTTATCCACTATTTTGCTTTTGCTGAAACCGGGTAAACCTGCCTCTGATGTTAATTCTTATCATCCTATCAGCCTCACTAGTGTTTTCAATAAAACCTTTGAACATATCCTTGTTGCCCGTCTTCATCAATACAGAGCTGCTCACAACCTGCTGCCTCATACACAGGCGGGAATTCGCCCACGCCTTTCTACTTTGGATCAACTTTTCAAATTTTCTGACTCACTTTCCAATCATTTCAACACTCGAA
>NW_013667856.1:111711-115049 GCF_000517525.1 Limulus polyphemus | reverse complement strand
ATTGATGGAATTCTCTCTCGCACTTTCGGACTACATGCTGGAGTCCCCCAAGGTTCTGTGTTGTCTTCTCCTTCTGTACATCCTCTATGTTGCTGATATATCTTGTCCCCATCCTCCTCTTCAGTTGTTTCAATATGCTAATGACACAACTTTTGTAGCCCATTGTTCCATGATGTCCACTCTGAGCAAGCTACTACAGGCTGCTGTAAATTCTTTTTTGTCTTGGTGTCGCTGCTGGCAGCTATCCATTAGTATCCCTATGACACGAGCTATTCTTTTTGGTCCAATATGTCGTAAGTTTCGGCCTTGCCGTGACCCGTCTCTATTTGATGTCCGGGTCGACAATGTCCTGATCTCCCTTTCCGACTCTGTGATCTATATAGGCATTGTCTTTGATAGGCATATTACTTGGAAGCCATACCTATCTGCCCTTTCTGCTAAGGTTACTCGACGTCTTCATCTCCTCCATTCTCTCACGGATACCTTCTGGGGCCTGAACCCTCCACTTCTGCTATATACATACAAGACATTTATCAGACCCTACTTAACCTATGGACATACAGCCTGGATATCAGCTTCTCTGACCTTCTACTCTCGTTTTAAGGTTTTGGAGCACCATGCTCTCTAGCTCGCCTTTGGCGTCAAACTTCCTAGTCCCACTTCCGATCTTTATCACCGTATCAACTTCCTCACATTCTGTTACACCTTTGACAGCTTCGCACTCGCTATGTAAATAAATGTTTTCGTGACCACAACCTCATCTTCTCCGATGTTTTCGCCACCACTGTACCCACTCCGAGAAGCATGTTGGCACCAGCTGATGACCTACTGAACCTCTATGTTATGTCCCTCCCAGCTGACAATCCCGATCACGTCGAGATGCCGATGTCCTCTCTTCCCCAATTTATCTGTCCTGATTCATAATACTCGCAATACCCGTTGACAGTTCCCACACTACCTCCATTATGTGATATAGACTGATCAGTGTTGACCCATATTTCTCCGGATTGTCTCCTGCATCTACAAATATTGTGTTTTCCACATTTTCCGCCTCCTGTGCTGACTTGCACGCTTACCCTTTTATTATTCATATTCACCATTTTTCTTTTTTCGTGGCTTGGCTGACGAGAGGTCGTAACCCTCTACCGGCCTGCCGTCCCCCCACTCGCGGGATCGGAATGAAATAACGCATATGTTGTTGTTGTTGTTGATATTTCATTGGTGGTAGTGACTAGGGTCACTGATAAGGAGTGGAATTCTCCAAAACTAGTCTGGCTCATAGACACACCCCCCAATGAAAGAATAGACCATTCCAAGCTTTTACTTGTTGTTAAACAAATGTTTAAACAACTCTATTTATTTAAGTTCGTTTAACTATTATACGTGATTAACGTTTTTTGAAGGGGGGTTAATGAAAGTGTTCCAAAACACCACATTAATTACTTGATGACCCAATACTTGTTACTTTATATATGTATATAATACTTTAGCGTCTTGGAAAGAAAAGAAATGTTGCTGACATTAATGAAATGACGAAAAAGAACCAATTCAGTAGTCAAGAAGAACCAGTAAAATAGAAGAAACAACAGGTAGGTTTCTCTAATATTATACAACGTAAAGAAGCACCCTGTTCATCTCATGCATATTATATTGAGAAAAGAATATAAATCAGCAGTGAGTAAATTAGATTAAAATAATTCTATTAATAAAACACGAAAACAACGTTTCGGGCAACAACCCTTCATCAGGTTTCCAATTTGCTGAAACTGTTAATACAAGGGTTAGGTTGAAAGAACAAGTAACACGTGGCTCAAAGTTCCTAAGCTACAAATGAGCTAAGGGAAGTAATATATATATATAAACATATATACATATAAATCGAATAAATATAGTAAATTTTAATAAATATACTAAATCAAAAAAGAAAAGAAAAGAAGTAGAACAAAAATACAGGCAACAATGTCAAGAAATGGATGAACACATGCATCGGGTATCATTGTTCAAAGGGATCCAACAATAAAAGGTATGTGAACTTAATAGGAGTGAAGAACGACTGTGAAAAGAAAATAATATAAAGGTAACAAAAGTGGATGACTAAAGTGAACAGGCTTAGATAGGAAAAAAAGTGATTACCTTGAACAGAAATGTTGTAGACACAAAGTGTTAGTGTTAGAAAGCGTAGATAAAGTGTAGGGCAGAGAAATGGAAAGGATAGAGTTAAAGAAAAGATAACTCTTAATTCATTCCAAAGGAATTGACAGTGCCTAATCTAAAAATCAAACATTTTTTCAGGCGTTCTCTTTGCGTTACAGTTGATGGAACAGATGTCAGTCCAAGTATGGAGAACTCAGACATGGAATGTGAATAGTTATTAAAATGTATACCTGTGGGTTTTGTAGTGTCACTATTTCTCGTGAACGATCCCCTAAGAGGCGACCCGTTTGACCAACGTATGTTGCACTTTTTACAGCACAAACAGTATATCAGGCTTGTTGAAATGCAAGTGAATGACTGTTGTATTTGAATTTTTTCCAGTGATGCCAGATATGGACGTTGTGATGTTAACATGTTGGGAGGTGATGCATTTCTTTCTATGACAACAGGCTGCAGTTGGGTTCACACTAAGGGTAAATTTGTATATGACACTGAGGACTAAATTGTATTTTTTTATATTTTTATCATGTCTATAACTGATAAATGGGCGTTCTTTAAAAATGTTGAAAGTAATTCAAAACAGCCATTACTAACTGTTTTCATGCAGTGAACCCCTACTGTGCTTACTCCACACGTAAGTTCATGCAACACACAACGATGCAATACCTATCACACAGAAAAGTATGGTTATTTATGAATTATCGTACCACTGCGAATGTCGGTACGTAGGTCGCACTTCACAAAGACTGCAGGATAGAATTAAACAACATGTACCCACATCCATAAGAACTAAGAGTGTGAAAGAAAAGAATTTACCATGTCGTTCCTGTAAAACAAAAGTTCTACCATCAAAATGTGAATCAGCGATTGGCCAGCATTTACCAGTGAACCCGACTTGTGTTGACAACTACACGGATAGCATGTTTGAAATTATTCCAAATGGTCGGTCGACACCTTTCATCTCTATATTTTGGAAGCCACCTTTATTAAAACACATAAACCTGTCCTTTGCCGCCAGAAAGAATTACTATACAATCTACGCATCCTTCAGTAGGTCTGTGACATTTCCTGATTGGCTAAATCAGTGATTGCCTTACCAGCCTACGTTGATATGAGTTATTTTATAAGCTGTACTATTTCCTATAGATCACTTTCCAGACGGTTCTGCTATGATTAGTGTCTGG
>NW_013667856.1:101627-111405 GCF_000517525.1 Limulus polyphemus | reverse complement strand
ACCATCACAACCAACAATTGGTCCAGTTATCACACTATTTTCAAGTTTTGAACAACTCGACTTTCAAGATCTAGATATCTACGTGTGCCGATGTTTCCGTTTATCAACGTTATATTTTAAGATCTGTGCAAGAACTCAACTAACAGATGTTTTCGCATATAAAAGCTATCTTCAAATAATGTACAATAATTTTCGTGTTTAGGTTTATAAGTTGAATTGTAACAAAGTTTTGGTCAATACACTATATAAGCCATTAACTTTACATCATTTATATTAAGGTATATTTAACTTTAGGTGTTGCATTTCCAGCTAATCCAAGAAATTCTGGTACTGGGTGAAAGGCTTAATCAGCAACTGCGTGCGTCACACGGTAGGTATAGTTCAGTTACTGTTATTTCTCCTCGTTGGAAACCTGTAGTAAAGGATCAGTAAAGAAATATTTGTAAATAAATATTATCTGCCATACTGCTCTGTGTTTGGACGTTTCTGTAACTCTCATTATTGCAGTGCTTATCTACATTTTATGGACCTTTGGCTGCATACCCAGAGAGTCTTGGCATGAGATCGCAAGGCTGCTGTCAAAGGCTGCTGAGAGTGCAATGGCAAGGGGCTCGATGTTTTACACCTATTTGCCATCAAAAGGAAGTTTTTATTGATGATCACAAAACTAAGTCAAGAGTAGGTAACATTTTTTTCATTGCTACTAGAACCATTGGTACTTTACTATCAATTCTATCACATTTTATAAATACAACACATTTACTGCTTATCATTAAAACATTTACATTACAACCAAAATAAGTGGCATGTAAGTCTAACAATGAAGAACAGATTCTGTATGTCACTGAACTTAAAAGTCAATAAAATGAATTTACATACTTTACATAATGATACAGAAAGCTAAATGCACATTCATGACGTTCTCAAGATTTAAGGGCAAATTAGATGTTATTTTCTGTTTTTTATCTAGGACACACATATTTGTAGTTTAAAACTATTATTGTTTACAAATATAATTTTCCATGAGAAGTGTCACAAGACATCTGGGAGAGCCGTAAATGCAAGGAGACAAAAACAGGAAGTCGGTAGAAGTAAGGAAAGGTTGGGTATTGCATGAAGTATGAGGGATACTGCAGACACTAATAAAATAGAACAAGGCTGGAGATGAAGTAGTTAGTTCCTTGTTAATTGTCAATCTGAAAATAGATGTAAATTCGAATTCGTGGAATATAAGATTACGAGTTGTTTTGGCTTTAAACTATTATGATTAACATTTCATTGTGTCAGAAAAAACATGTAGGTTCAATAATTCTAAATATAAAACGATAAAAACTCTATAAACCCTTTTATAGGGTTTTTATCATTTTATGAATAAATTTTGGTATTAACATCTAAACGTTAAATCAGGATTGAGATAGGTAATTCAACTTTCTGTTCTTTTAATAGAGGGAAACGTAATGAATATAAATGGTCTCTAATAATATATAATCGTGGTAATAATGATAACAATAATCTTAATCTGGACGTGGATGTGAAACGGTCCTTTTGAGGGCTGGGATAAGAGGATATAAGGTTGTGGATATAATTATGTTGTGGGGGAAATAGGAACACCCCAAGAAAACATACTTTCAGGGCAAGGGCACTGAATAAGAATACCTGGACCATATCCAGAAGATGTTGCAAAAGAAGAAAAACATAGATTATTGGGAAAAACTGGCATTGTTTTCTGTAAACAGTAAATGTGTTTCATTTATAAAATGTGGAGGAATAATCACTTGATTTATAATTAAAGGTCCTCTTAAGATTATGATTGTCTACTCTATTTTGGTTATAAACTATGTTTTTTTTGTGAAAAATGTATCATTTGAAGTTTTGAAAGATATGGAAATAGAATTTCTGGTTTGTCTGTTAGTTTCATAGACATGAAAGCATTCCTTGTTTTAACCTTGGTTTTACACAAGAGGTCAATCTAATTTTCTAAATTTGCCATCAATTGGGATGCGTCAGCAATATGTTGAAAGAGTCCACACTATTTGTATGTACGTTAATGACACTAGTTATTAAGAATCTGGAAATTGTTCAATGACAAACGTGTAGCAGAAAAAATGGTTATAATATTACTTATCACAGGTATTATTTTTTGGGCTGTAGGTCAGTAAATGTTTCAGTATGTGTGATACTTAGTCTATGGTTTACTTACATATACTAATGATAGCATATTGGGCTATGATGAAACATGAGTTTTATATAAGAAATAGAAATGGAAACCTGTATTAGTTGTTCAGACATACTTGTTAGAAACTAATATTCATGGTATGTAATTTATCATAAAAGACTAATCTAGACAGGTAGTTATCTGGCATTTGACATTTACTTTAAACAGAGTACAATTAAGTTCATTATGAAATATCAGATAACATGAGATTTTTGATTGAATGCTGTATGTTGGCCAAAATAAAATATTTTTCTTATAAGGTATAATAAACTCAGTGAAATACAAGAATTGTACACTAACTCTTTCGTTTATAGACTATATCAAAAATCTTATATACTGAATTGAAATGAACAAGTAGTAATATGAACATCATGTACAGATGTTGTATGAAAGCTAATCCAGTATTCTATAAACTAAGATGTTTATGTTAGTAGTATATTAATGTATCTTGAACTTTTGTTAATAAGTGTTTCAGTATGCTTATTAAGTCTGATATTGTACATAGTTTTATGAATAAAATGTTTCCGTGTGTATGACAACAATCTTAATTAGAGTTTGTGATTTTATTTACCTACATTGATGATTGCATATCTATATGGAGCCTTGTATTAGATGGTTCAACACATTTGTTGGAAACATGAATAATTAGTTTATGGAGTCTAACTGAATACAAAGTAAACAATAATTGTACACGAAGTGAAATGCATATTTCCCGTCAAAATAGCATTTGTGAAAACATATTTAGTATTTCATGTCACTATATAAAGAGAAAGCACCAGTAAATTATGTTTACTGATTTTTAAATTCAGTGATATATAAAAGGTGACCATCATTAGTTTAGATAATATATAGTGGACATTACATGTATATTCTGTTTTGAATTTATGTACAAAATATATTATTATATGGAGTGTGAACAATTTATCTTCAATACTAAATATAATGTAAGTATATTTATGAGATTCGTATCTTACTAATTTATAATCTTAAATAGCGACATATACACTGTATTATAACTGGCTTCTTCAACTTTTGTTTCCATAAAATCTTTTCTGTCATATTGAACTTCGAATTTTATCAGTCTCCTCTCTTAGTAAAAGGTCGATATATTGTTTTAACTGTGAGTCAGACTAAATGTCCAATAGTACTAAATTGTCCACACTATTTGGTGATTGTATGTGTTGACCTTTCTATTGTTTGCATCTAATGTTAATGGTGTCAGATAGAAGTGGAAAGAGTAGTTCAATTAATGTTTGAAAGGAGAATATCTACATAAAGGTAAGGTTTTATCCTAAAACATAGAACAGTAAATAAAGAAGTAAAGGAAACAATCATCTCTTCTAGTTACGACTTTTGTACTAGGTTGCTGCTTGCCATAGGTTACTAAGCCTTTTAAAATTTTGCACGTGGAGGATTTGAAAGGAAATATTTTTTTCAGGTTTTATATATTAAGTCGAATAACCAAAAAAACCATAATTTACTATATCGATGCCAAAGAATTCCACTATAAGTTATCAAGCTCAGTAACTAAGTTGTATTTTGGTCTGAAATTATAAAATTTCGAGTAGACTAAAACCTCAATCTACCTTCTTGAAGTCTTGTTTTGAAAAAACAAGATGACGTTGTAACACTTAGGAATAGTTGAAAAAGCAACTAGGGGACATTCTGAGCTTTTGATTAATTATTCACAGAAGTAAGTGTATATAAGGGAGCGTTTCAAAAATGGAAAGAGGTGAGTGGGGCCACTGTGTTTGATTTAGTACATAAGCGATATCTCAGCAAATAGAAAAGATATGAGGTTCTTATTTTATATTCTAGCTTGTCAATATCGGTAATTTTAGTTTCATATTGTACGACACTATATACTTTGTATTTGACACCACGAACATGTAATTGGAACCAGTGCTACATTTAACATACCACATGACACACAAAAATCAATATTTAGGTTGTGTTTTTTAACATTTACTTTTAAACTAAAAAATTGAATAATGTATAATACTAAAACTTGAATTATAATCTACAGTTTGATACCAAACTTACTGACATAAATTCATAATATAGTAGTTCAATAAAATGCGAGTAAACAAATGTGAGGACATGGCCTTTGACCTATGACCTGGCTGGAAAGGAATAATAGATATTGAATTGAGAACTATAGCACAAATAGGTTAAAAATAAGCGTTTTACATATAAAATGTATTTTATACATAAAGCAATGCATCAATCTATAGTAACATTGCCCTTAGCAACACAATCCACCTAGTAACAACCACTGCCTTTGTAAAACGTATGCAATTATTTATATAAATGAAACTATCAACATAAATTGAGACAAGTTGAAGTATGTATTCCGTCTTATGGAAATATAGTAACACTGTCCATCTATAGAAACACCATTTGACTTTGTAAAACACACACAATCCGCTTAGTAACATCATCCACCTATACAAACATTAGTATCACAATTTGCCTGTTGAATCTTCTTAACACCATCTGCATAGAAATTTGATAATGTCGTTCACGGCCTCCAGTGGTACAGTAGTATGTTTGCAGAGTTAGAATGCTAGGAAACGGTTCGATACCCGTTTTGGGCCGAGAACAGTTAGCCCATTGTGTAGCTTTGTGCTTAATTACAAACAAAGAAAAATGTCGTCCACCTATATTCAAGAATAAATAATAATTTTACTTATAAATTATAGATGTTGATGACATTTCAAGACACTGTATAATGATTTCATTATCCTATTGAGTTATCTGCTTATACAAACACTGCCCTTATTAACACTGTCTGCATTTGTAAGTTGTACACAATATATAAGATAAAATTACAAAATTGATAAGATTAAAATAACAGATTTAATATTTTACTTATAAAGCAAAGCTGTAAATACAACATTAGGCAAAATAGATTAACTTGTTAATTCAAAGACTTTGATTATTATCATAAATTTAATGTCACATTGATCTATATGTTCATCATACCAATGCACTCTCTGGTGCCACTTTGTGGCCTAGCAACATGCTTTCTTTTGTGTAACACTCGAACCATGATGTCATGTCTAGGAACGTGTTTTATGGTAGCAGACAACTTCTGCCGTCAAATATTATGGTGGCATAAAAACATCCACATCAAATGTCATTGTGATTTAACAATGCGCCCTCTGATTTCATCTTAGCGGTCACTCCCCTTTAGGTAGCCAGTCAGTTTGATATAGCATCCTTTGGGCGCTTAACACCTAGCATAACTACTTACGGGCCAAGTTGTTTTGCTTGTTCTTAACCTTTTCTCACCCAGCTATTTGAACTGGAAGTAATACTCTATAATACCCAGTGCCATTTTTAAATTCCTTTCCTTACATGGTTCTGCATTGCATTTAAAATTTAATTAAACCCTTTACTTTCAATGAATTTTGATAAAATTATTATTATCCATACATTATAATTCAAAGTTTTATATTATGTAAGTTTGATTCCTTTGTTTCAGAAAAAAACGTTTAAAACAAAAGTTATAAGCTGCAGCTTTTGTTGTTATGTGATCCACTCGTGGTTACAGTTCTCAACTTAAAGAACTGGTATAGATTTCTTAGCTCAAAAGAAGCAACGCCCACTTACTTAGTAAAAGCTGTGTTGCTAAGAGACAGTTTTAACGTGGATGGCATGCTTATAATCAATAAAAAGAGCACATTTCACACTATCTGGCATAACGAGGCCAAATAAGTTTAGTGAGGTGTTCGCTTTAGAATCCTAGTCAAATTACCGCTATGTCCATTGTTGGGATAATATGCCTAGCACTTGGCTCTTTTTTGTCACCTTATATTAGTTTGATAGACAGTTATATTGCATTTAGGTTTTACTTTTATACGTTAGCTAATTATGTATTGTTACGATTTGTTATTATATATTTACTTTAATATCAACGTTTATTTAGATTAAATTTATATTTAGAAACATACATAGCTTATACTGTTAAATACGTGTTCCGAAACTCCCGCCTATTCTCCAAAGTTTAAAAGATTCTCGAGAGTAAGAATCAACGATATATGTGTGTATGTAAATTAGCGTCAGTATTGTTACATAAAACTGAATTTTCTAAAAAGCCTCCAATGCCTATAAATATAATCCACGCGATGCGCCAAAAGACGAGAGTATCTATTATCAGTTCGCTTTCGTCAGTGTGCTATAAACTTTGGAAGCTATAACTGTAATTGTTATGACACTTATCAATCGGTAAATTTCAGATATTTGACCAGGAGCATTTACAAAGTTCGAACATTAAAACTCATTTAACTTCAGTGGATTCTCATTGGACATTAGTATTGTTTATGAAACCATTACATAACGTCAGGGTGGAAAACCAGGTGTGTGTGGCTGATATATAATGAAAGACAAAACTAGCTAGCTTCCCATTAACTGAATTATACCGACGTCAACTCGTAATTAACTCGCTCATCCTGAACCCTCGATAAGATATGGAAGAAATTCCAGACTAGAACGAATACTTTATATTGGTTGTAAGTTTGTGAAACATTTGTTTATAAATCATTGTTTGTTATAACTGTTATTGTGAATTGTATTGTTGTGTGTATATTAAAATGTATTTGTATAAAAGAAATCTGGGTGTATCAGTCTTGTTGGCAAATATCGTAAACTGACTATATATCGGCTTTAATTTAACTACTGAATCCAAAGTAAAATTTAACTACTAAATTTAAAATTACTAGTTAACTTAATTTCAGGCTATTTGAAATTCTAATACGTAACGTAATAAATTGGAGGCTCGTGTCCGAGATCTGAATCAGAGACAAAATTCGATCTAATTTAAATTTATATTTGTCAGTGCCAACAAGATTTGATTATGTCTGATTATCAAGATTTTCTTGTATCACCTTCCCTAGAACAATTAGAAAAATATAACAAAAATGAATTGCTAGGAGGTAATTTAGGTATTAACAAGACATGTGACAAAATTATGAGACATTTCTTGTAGCCAAAAATTAGGCAAGACACTTCTCAGTTTTATAAAACTTGTCATATTTGTCAGTTAGTCGGAAACCTAACCAGAAAATTCATATTGCCCCTTTGAAACCTATCCCAGCTTTTGCAGAACGTAAGATGGTTTGTTTGTTTTTGAATATCGCGCAAAGCACGAGGGCTATCTGCGCTAGCCTTCTGTAATTTAGCAGTGTAAGACTAGAAGGAAGGCAGCTAGTCATCACCACCCACCGCCAACTCTTGGGCTACTCCTTTACCGACGAATAGTGGTATTGACCGTCACATTATAACGCCTCACGGCTGAAAGGGCGAGCATGTTTGGTGTGAATGGGATTCGAACCCGCGACCCACAGATTGCGAGTCGAGTGCCCTAACCACCTGACCATGCTGGGCCTACGTAAGATGGTCTTAGTATTGTTACCCACTATGGGATATCTAATTAAAAAGAAAAGAAAGAAAAGACAGAATGAAAAAAAAAGAAAAACATACACACACACACAAAAAACACATATGGCTAGTAAATTGCAGGTTATCACTATGAGAATATGGTTTGAAGATAATTCATGTCATGAGGGTTGACAACATTTGTGCCAATGTACTTTCATATACTATCTATTTATGTATATATATATACATAAATAAATCAATATATCCTAAATTATGAAATACGTTAATTGTCCGTAGGCAACTTAAATCAGCACTATAAAACAATAATGAACTTACTAAAAAACGAAAACAACGTTACAATTAGACTAAAATTCAAAGTAATTCTTCCATCACCATTTTTTATTCTCACCCTTAAGTCATAATGGATAATGTCTGTGGTCATAGCACCCAAATGTGTTGGGAATATTCCTTCTATCAGACAAGATCCCTATACCGATGTAAACTCGCCAGCAGCTAAGGAGAATCAGTTACTTAAGGGTTGGGAATTGAGTGCTTGAACCCACAACGTCTCAACTCCTATTGTCTTTCGCTGTCTGCAGCAAACTGTGGGAAGGCAGTTGCCCTTAATATTTAAATATAACCTTAATGTAGAATTAAACCACCCCAAAATTCCATAATGTAAAACTCCACCTTTTATCTTGACAAATTTGTTCAAGCATAAATAGGTTGAGCTGAGACACGCCCAGGTACCTGTGGTTGGTCTTTCTGCCCCAGTATACTGAAGAATATCTAAAAATGTTCACGTTATTGCCAAGGATAATCTTGAGTAACTGACGCCCTCTAAGTTCTCCACAAGGTAGGACCCACGAACGAGAGTTTACTTTTTAATGTAATTTTGTACTTATTTTAAATATCAGTCCTTATACCGATTATTTTTTAATTTACTTATGAATAATTTAACATTATCCATAAAAGAATTACTATTATTACTTATTGTTAAAAATATTTTTAATTAGGAGATAATATTTCCTTCTAATAATATCGACGGAATAATATTGTCAGGGATTGGTAAACCAAGAATGAGAAAAACAAATTCCATTCTTTTGTAAAAAATAGTCAACTGTAGTCTGCCTTCTACAAAATTAATATCTGTATCTAAGAAGAATGCATGAATATCGCTAGTATTGTTTCTTTCCATTATAAATTCCGTTAAGGTTATACTGCCTTTCACTGTCTATAGTTAGTTGTGGGAAAGCAGTTATCCTTAAATTTCTTATAGTAGAAATGACTTGAGATGAAGCCACCCTAATATTTCTACTAATTAAACCCCCAACCTCCACCCTTACAAAAAATATATTAAATAGAACTATAAAATATTGAATAGAACTAAATAGATCTATAAAATATTGAATAGAACTATAAAATATTAAATAGAACTAAATAGAACTATAAGATATTAAATAGAACTAAATAGAACTATAAGATATTAAATAGAACTAAATAGAACTATAATATATTAAATAGAACTAAATGGAACTATATGATATTAAATAGAACTAAATAGAACTATAATATATTAAATAGAACTAAATGGAACTATAAGATATTAAATAGAACTAAAGTGAACTATACACCCTACCATAAAAGTTCTTATATAGTTCTTACTTCCAACCTCATCCCTTTCTCTTGAAAATTAATCAAGTTAAACACGGGAACGCCGAGACATGCCCAGCTACTCGAAGTTAGTCCTTCCGTCCCAGTTATACGAAATAAAATTACTAGGAAAATTGCTATTAGCTACTTATAAGCTAAACTAACTTCCTCTTTATTTTATTTATTTTTATAAGATACTTTCCTTAATCGATACTTTAGTTTCTAAAATGTTTTAGAATTTTTTTAATTGTCTGTCTTTATAGCCGTTTTTTTTCAGCTTATTTTTAAACAATAAAACATTATCCATAAAAAAGTTATAGTTATTACATGTTATTAAGAACCGTTTTAGATGAGATATAATAATATCTTTTAACATGCTATACGGAATAACACTATTAGGTAGACCAAGAAGGGGAAAATTAAATTATTTTCTTTTATCAAAAATAGTCAACCGCACGGTACCTTCTATAAAAGTAATGTCCAAATCTAAACAATTATGATGGACCTCATTATTATTATTATTATTAT
>NW_013667856.1:96448-101617 GCF_000517525.1 Limulus polyphemus | reverse complement strand
ATCTATGTAACGGAAAGTGTAAATGTTCAAATTAGGATTTAAAGTCTGCTTCATAAAAGAACAGATATAGGTTGGCTATATTTGAAGAGAAGTTCGTTCCCATTGGAATACCCACCGTTTCCTTATATACTTGTTCGTTAAAAACAATACAAGTGTTATAAATACAGAAATGGAGTATATTTTTACATTAAATTCTAGAAAATTTAAATTTGGATTTAGTTATTTCATTATTTATAAAGTTACCAAACAAATAATATAAATCCTGATTAAATCTTTTAATACATAATGTATTAAAAAGTCATATGTAAAAATAGCACTGGCAGTTTTGAATAATTGAAATTATTTAAACATAATTTAAAAATAATGATTATTGTTATTTGAAGACTGTGTTTTTTTAATTTTTTTCAAACAGAATATCTAGAATATTGTTAAGTACTATGGAAACAAATTTAATGACTGTATTTGAAGAATTAGGAAAAAATCTGGATTTCACAGGATTTTTATGCAATTTTGGAATTGTATGGATATTCCATTTTTAATATCCTTCTTTAAATTAATAATAACATTATTTTACTTTAAAGTAGTTTAAGGCTATAGACAGTGAAAGGCAGTAGAAGATGAGACGTTGTGGTTGTAAGCACTCAGCTTCGTACCCATATTTGATAGATTTTTTTATGATTTTTCATGGCGGCTGATTAGATTGACGTTTCGATTTTGTCTGATGGATAGGATATTCCGAACAAATTTGGGTGCTATTACCACAGACATTATCCGTTATGACAATAAGTTGACAACCTGGATCAATAACGGTAATGTACTATTTAATTCATTATTGTTCTATAGTGTTGATTCAATCGCCTATTAACAATTAATGTAATTAATAGTTTGTGAGCTATTTATTGATTTATATATATATATACACACGTATATATATATATATATATGTGAATATACTATCGTAGTTTAAATATATATATATACTAAAAATGAGAATTAAGTAAAAGTTAACGACCAAAAGTAATTGAAAGTTTAGTCGACACAAACCTTAAGTCAGTCAAAAGACTTTTTGGAAAAAATAATTAAAGAAGTAAAGAAGATGGGGTGGATAGTTCATTCCCAGGCCAAAATAATTTTGTTTCCATGTAGTTTGCGATTATATTTGTTCTTAGTGTTCAAGGTTATGATTGTGCAATTTATAGTGTCGAACTATTGGTTTATCTGTGGTAAAATTTATCATGTCTCTGAGATGTTCTCGAGTACGTTTTGCTAATAATCTATTGGTTTCTCCTGTGCATAATTTTCACAACACACGCATAGTATAGAATATATAACGAATTTTTGATGTGCTGTGATATTGATCCTTCATGAAAAACTCGATTTCGCACCCTGCACGGACGATCTTCGGCTACTTAGATATACGTGTCGCAGCGTCTTCTATTTACAATAATATTTTTGTTTATGAAGGTGGGTTGTTGAAAATTGTTGTAAACTTGGGAGTTTTTAATATTAGTATGGTGTTGGTAGGGGCTAATTTGAAAAAACGTTGTGTCAGATTCATGCGAAACGTGAAAATAATAAAAATTAATATTTTTATCCTGTTTGTTAATTGGGTGGTATTTGAGGGCAAAAGATGGTTCTGGCACAGCAGAATTTAGAGCTTTTTTCTGTGAGAGATGAAGATGAGATATGATTTTGATTTAACACAGAGTTGTGAATGTTTTTCAAGATCTGTTTAGGGTAGCCACGATTATAGGAAAATGATTCGGTAGCACTAGCATTTCAATAATAAGGTACACTACCCAATTTCTTTAAACTAATGGATTGGGATTTCGGTGTGTTATTTTTCATATGTATTGGATGGCTGAAATCAAAATGTAAATGTTTGTGAGTGTCTGTGGGTTTATATTGAGCGCTGATCGTGATGTCATCGGAAGTTATAGATATAAGAATATCCAAAATGGTAGTGACAAATGGGATATGATATAAATGTAGACCAGTGAAAGATGTAAGTTACCTACATAAAAAATAAATATTTCTAGTTTGGACAAATTATCTGTGAAGATTCTAACAACGTCTTCGATATCAATCTCTTTTAAAGAAGGGATAAAGTACCATCAATACAGTATAAACATATATTATTCGATATATCCAACAAAATGGTTTGCAAAATTTAGGCCCATTTTAATTCCATTGCTATACTGCTAACTTGTTCATTGTTAAAATAAAACCCATTGTTTTTCACAGAATGTCTTAAGGCTGTTAAATTCTCCTTGTGGTATTAAGGTGTATAATGATTTGATGTCCATTGTAAATAGAAAGATTTAGTGTGATATGGTGTTAAAAGTAAATGTGTTAAAGAGACTAGGGGCATGATAAATGTCCTTAATAAAAGTTGGGAATAAGTGAACGAAGGGAACTATTACGGAATCTAAATCTAAATAAATAGAGATAAATTCGGTTGGTGCATTACAGGTAGAAAAATGGATTGACCAATATTGTTAGGATTATGTATTTTAGGCAGTATACAACAACAACAACAACAACAAACAACAAAAAATACCTGTTCTAAAGCTAGAAATTGAAAATATAAAATTTCTAGAAGTCTTAGGTAGTTTATCAACATCATTCTATAACTGTTTGTTTGATTTATTTTGAATTTCATGGAAAGCTACATGACGGCTATCTGCGCTAGCCATCCCTAATTTAGCAGTGATAGACTAGAGAGAGAGAAGCTACTCAACACCATTCACCGCCAACTCTTGGGCTACTCTTGTACCGACCGAAATTGGGACTGACTGTCACATTATAGCGCTCTCACGGCTAAAATGGCGAGCGTGTTCGACAAAGGGGGATTCCAACCCGCGACTCTCTAACCATTAGGCCATGCCAGGCCATACACAGTGGATTACATGTAGGAATATGATATGGTCGACACAAAATTTATATATAAATTTTCTCGTAAAGAGAGACGATGTTTAAGATAGGTGGCTAATACAAATCACTGTCGATATGTTTGAGTGAGCTGTTAGAAAAGCTGATGATAAATGATTACCACTTTAAAGATAGCTATGAATTATTAAAAAAAGTTTTACTAATTTATATTTTATTACAAAGTTTTTTTTAACCAGTCTATGTATTAAATTGTTTTTCACTAATATTCTTTCAATGAAACACAAATTATATGCACTGAATTTTACTATATGAGTGCAAATTTAAGTTTGGTTTTCGAAAAAAATGATTTATTAATATAATTGAAATAGATACCAAAGCATTCCGTTTTTTGTTTGTTTGTTTGTTTTGTTATAACGAGGTACAAAAATACAAAGATAGTGGTCGATTGTGAAGAAAAAATTGGAAAGTTTGGTGGGACGAGGATTCGAACCCGCGCCCTTCATGTTATGAAGTTAAGTGTAAGAAATAGCGATTGGGGGACATTACAGTAATTTAAGTATTTAAGAAATTACTTGAGGAAAAAGCTACATTCCTTTTTCAGTGTTATTTTAGACAACAAGACCTCCCATGATTATGATATATTATAACCAAACAGATGTACAAGGTCAAAATTAAAGATACTTATTCGCTGGGGTTTCGAGAACGATATATAAAACACAAGAGTTCAATGTAAAGAAAAAAGCAGGAGATACAAAAGAAAACGAATAAACAGAATGATAGGTGAGCTGCAACAAAATGGTGTCGGAAGTGAGATTCATCGATTAGTTAGGAACTGGAACTACATTAACCAAAGCTGAGGAGAAAAGTCAACTGGGTGAAGTCGGGAAAGACAGTGTGTTTCGTTTTTGTTCTTATCTTGCCTGTTTTGGTTTGACGATGGTTAAAGTTCACTCTTACTGGTTATAAATTGTGTGGTTTATTGTTTAAGTGTAAATAATTAATGCTATTCTGAATGAGAACTGAAAATCATTAACAAAAAGTCAGCTGGTAAACAGACATAGGAAACTGTGTATAATATTGTTACGACAGCGGGGTCACGTGACGAGTAATCTAGAAGATTCTCTAGTGTGTTGCGACAGCGTTGCGTCAACTGACGCTGGTAGCACATGTTGAGAAGTTTCTAGAACAGGCAGTATTATCGTATATAAGTGCGCTAGACAGTGAGAGAGATAGACAGAATCGAAGCAGTAGTGGAGACAGAGACGAGGCAGAGACGAAGCAGGCAGAGAGAAAGAAAGACAGCGATTACGGTCGGCGGGAACCGAGGATAGCAGACACAGAGATCGGAACTATAGTTGACGGGGACGGACAATTAAGTCTAAGCGCGATAGAAAGTGAGTGAATTGTTGTGAACTACAGTGTGTGTAACTGTGAAAATTAAGTACATTACAAAGGTGTATTGAGGAAGAATAAACAAGTTTTATAAAGAAAGGACTTGTATCGTAGAAGAATTAACAAACAAACATACAGAGACGTAACAATATGTAGTATCAATTGGCATAAAGATGAGAAACATTAAGTTTAAAAAGAGGCAGGAGTCACAATAGATGATTTTCTAACCTCGAGCTTAGTGAAAATATGGTAATTGCAAGTAGTGTTCACGTAAGTTATTACTGTAATGACATAGAACTTGTTGAGATACTGTTAGAAATGAAACGCTTAGAAACTGAGAATAAGTACTTGGAAATAGAAGCTAAGAATAAAAAAATGTTTAGAGGTATAATTTCAACTAATATATATATTTATACAGGACTTAACATGCATCCAACTAGAGCTAAAATTGAATTTCTATTTGGTTATGCAAATTAATAGAAAAAAAAACCTGTAAACTTAATGATTCGAGCCCTGAAAAACCAATTCTCCACTGCATACAAGACAGACGAGCAGATTCTAAAGGATATCGTTTACAAAAATACTACACCAAAGAAACAGAACACAAACTGCAACTTAACATCTACTACAACGTCTGACCTTATCGTTTAGAACAGCCCTGCTAAAAAGACAACAGATCTACAGCAAGTGAACGTCATTTACGAGTACAAGTGTAATAAAGGAGACTGCGAGCTCCTGGCAAATGCCTCCTACATCGGAATGACTACCACAACCCTGTCAAGACGCCTAACAATGCACCTACAAAATGGGGCCATCAAAGAACATTGTGCCCGCATCCACAACCAAAAACTCACACGTCAGGACCTAGTACAAAACACCAAAGTA
>NW_013667856.1:94265-95640 GCF_000517525.1 Limulus polyphemus | reverse complement strand
CTTCAAAAACTATGGTAGTAATTTATTTACTTGGCGACGTTTCGAGCAAACGCTCTTTTTCAAGTCAGAAACAGCCCTGTCAGTTAATGGCAATTACAGGCACGTTTTGAAATGAAACAATACACAAAAACAGAATGTAACGCGGGATAGAAGTACGAGAATTAAACAATATAGTAAAAACAATACAATTAAGCTGGTGATTAAAAAACAGTATCAAATTTCATTAGAAATATAGAACAACTTTATACAGCAAAGTAAGAAAGAACTTAAACATTTTAAGATAATAAAAGAAGGGTATTTAAAATATTATAAAAAGCTCGGGTTATTAGGTTGATTTTTCTATATGGGTATGTCAGTGTGTTTATTCTGAAACTATTTTAGCATAAAAATATAACCTATATACTTTTGTTGCTCCTTTACGGGAAGTGACCTGTTTATATAGGTAACCTTCCCTTTGACTTGTCCTCCAATTTTAAACTTAAATAATAAAAAACAAACCTATTTAATTAACGGAGCCTCTAAACTAGAAAACAACAAATATTTCTTTTAAATTTTGTAGTTTATACATTTCATTTTATATTTTCAGCATATAGCCTTTCAAGAACAATGTTAGGTTATACCTTCATTGCTAAGTAATATGATATAAAAGTCATTTATAGAACGCATTGCTACCAAAACGCACTGGCTTTTCTGTATATTAGAAGTTGTTATATAAGGAACCACTTCTTTCCTACGTGGTTTTTTAACTACATTGCCTCATTAGAAAGATTCTCACACACATGCGTGCACGCATGTGGATAAGATAAGTAATATCATCCAGGTGTAGACCCTCAGGGTACATTTAGTATGTATTTCAGGTTTCTAGGTTCTATCCTTTTGGAGCCATGATCGTCACAATATTTTCTTTGTGGTTTTCGCATATAAAGATGCACACACATGTAATAATACCGAGGTGAGAACTCTCAGGGTCCACTAAGTATGGGTGCAAAATTTCTTGTTCCTAGGTTCTTTCCTTCTGGAGCTATGTCAGTCACACATACACAGACATGCACACACACATGCAAATACTGCGTGCCTGTCTCTTTATCTGTGATTTCTATTTTTAATATAAGAAAATACTTCTTTTCTAGGTGGTTTTTCACTAGTTTGACACATTGAAAAAGATGCGCACGTGCATGGGCGCACGAAAGTAGACAAGTAATAATAATAGCCAGGTGCGCACCCTCAGGGTCCACTTAGTAAGAGTGCAAAATTTCAGATTTCAAGGTTCTTTTCTCTTGGATTTATGGCGTTCACACGCACATAAATGCACAGATACGCCCTTTTATTTTTATTCTATATATATATATATATATATATAAGACAAATAGACTGT
>NW_013667856.1:59638-94244 GCF_000517525.1 Limulus polyphemus | reverse complement strand
TTATATATATATATATATATATATAAGCAAAATGACTGTGAACTTTTTGAAATATTGCAGTAACATCAAGCCAAAGACAGTGAACTGTAATGCCATATGTAAAGACAGTGAAAGTATTGAAGTTTTGCAAAAGACTGTAAGTGGAGAAACAATTTAAAGCAAAATGTGATAATATGCTGTAAATTTGGAGATTAGAATAACATCAAGATTAGAAAAAGCACAGTAGAGATTGAATACAATCAAAATTGTTCAATTTATTCAGGTAAACGCGAGAGATTTGTTATGAAGTTTAGTGTAAAAATTGTTTGGGGTTAAGAGAGCTGAGAAAGTGGTAAACTTTTGGACAGACCCTAAGGGATTAAGGGATTAAAGCACTAACTAGTTATAAACGCATTGGCGGGATATTTGTTGTTTGTAGCAAAGGTAATCGAATTTTAGCATTTATTTATAGAGATATTGATTACAAGCCAAAAGATGTAGTTATCTCTCTATACAAATCACAAATTAGGCCTCACTGTGTGGTCGTTGACTCAACCTAAGTTGAAATGTTAACTTTAAATAATAAAAAAATATTAATAACTTTATTCTCGAGTTATATACTCCTAAACAGGTCTAAGCATTTAACCTTTCATATTTATTGTTCTATTCAAATTCACAATCCCCCAGTAGCACAGTGGTATGTCTGCAGACTTACATCGCTAGAAACTTGGTTTTGATACACGTGATAGACAAAGCACAGATAGCCCATTGTGTAGCTTTGTGCTTAACTTCAAACAGACAATAAAATCCACAAAAGTTACGTTTGATCAATCGTTTACCAGTTTTGTGGTCATTGACACTGTATATATCACATATTTACCAAAGTCGTTACGAGATATAAATAATTTTCTTTACTCTAACCCTAGGCACTCCAACACAAGTCTAATATTTTATCATACCAAAGAGATTTACAACTACATCTGTTATCTGTGGCTTTATATTCTAATACTTATATTCTAAACTTCCTTAAATCGTATTTCTGCTTTTAAGAGCTGGTCACCTTTGGTTTGCTGTCTTCGAAATACCCTCTTCTTCATCTTTTAAGACTGGACTTGAAGAGGGATCATCTTACAAGACAAGTAGACCTTACCTCAGTTCTTCATGCACAGTGAGGGAGTCGTTCTCTTAGTGAGTACAGAAAACAAACCAGATTGTTTCAAATCATAATGGGAAATTCTTTGTTTCACTAAAGTTGCCTTGTATTTATATTTTGGTGATGCCAATTATAAAAGGTAGATCATCTCACGTCCGTTAGCATGATATTGAGATAGTTTGACTACTAGTGTTTTTTGCAGTGTAGGGCAATAAATGTACTTTAATTTTAATATTGTATATACTCTAGGTTTGAATAAATTATATTGAAATTGTTATTAATACATAAATCAGCAAGTCATGTGATAGCCACGGAAAATATAAGTTTGCAGTGAAATGCTATGCATCACAACTACTTTATAACATTGTTTGGTGTTTCATAGGTGCTTTCATCGAAAATTTATCATGTTTCAGAAGTTATGAAACAGCCCTTTACAATGCAAAATATTCAAAAAAACTCAAATCATAAAGATGTATTCATATAAGTTATTTAGAATTTATAAGAACAGGAGATCACTTGTAGTTAATGGTATTGTAAAACAAAGGAATATGGATCATCTTGTGGTGTCAGAACCATCCAGAGAGAGATTTGCAACAAGAAACACCAAAGCCATGGTACGCAAATTATGAATCGATGACCACAATTACTAGTGGAAGAAGCTGTCTACGTGTTCCAGCCTACTGCATACATGTAACCAAGAAATATCCCAATCTAGAAAAGTGAGAGAATTTACATGCCTTAGATATGACGTTCTTACAATGGAGCCCTTTGCAATGAAAATTATGTTGCAGGGCTATTGACAAAATACACGGTCAGATAGAGCATAACCAGGCAAGATGACATGAACTATAGTGATGTTCCTAAATCGTTTTTACACAACGTAATAAATTTTTTGTATTGATATGTACATAATAATAATATATACATGAAACAAGTGTAAAAAAATAACTAAATGAAAAAATTAGGAAGTAGGAATGGAGTATCAAAAAGTAAAGAAACAAGGTAGAGATGGATGGGATAACATTATAACACTTGATGGTTTTTGACATGGTGCAACCTATAGTTCAAACAGTTTTACACTTCTTTCATGCTTTTTTTGTACTAAGTCCCGAGAGTGACTGGACTATATGCCTAATGGTTTTGTAAGGTGAAAGAAGAGGTAGTTTACCTCCAGTAAACCTGGATCCATTACAACTTTTGTATGCAATCCTGCTTGCTAACACTTTAATCAGAATTGACTATAGGTCTATACTTCTCGTAGCTTTTTTTTTTTGTGATGAGCTTTTATTAATGTTATCTCTCGATATTTCCTGGTTTTTGCTGATATCTTTGCAAAAGTCTTCTCCCATCTAGCCAGGGTGGCAGCCTTTTCTTTGGCTGGATTAATGGCTAAGGCCTGTTTCGCATATTCAGCATTACTGTTTCCAACCTTACTTCTATTCATGCAGTAGTGCTCTCTTCACTGGAAGATATGGAGTATATGACAAATGTTCTAGATGCCAGCAAAATAATATTTTCAGTTTTAGAAACTGAAGTATTTGCAGTATATTGTATTGTTTTTACTGGGAGATCACACTTACTTGAGGGGAAGTATAGTTTTCAGCAGTGTTAGTGAGTAATGTTTTCAATTGAATGAAATTGAAAAAATCATAAGCGGATCAAATTGTTCACAAAAAGTGGTTTATCTCATAGGAAAAGGTTAGTTGATTTGTTTGTTATGGATTTCGCGCAAAGCTACACGAGGGCTATCTGCGCTAGCCGTCCCTAATTTAGCAGTGTAAGACTAGAGAGAAGGCAGCTAGTCATCACCACTCTTTTGCCAACAAATAGTGGGATTAACCGTCAAATTATAACGCCCCCACGGCTGAAAGGGTGAGCATATTTCGAACCCGCGACCCACAGATTACCAGTCGAGCGCCTTAACCACCTAGCCAACTTGTTTAATATATTGTTTTATTTAGTTTGATGTGATATATTCAATCATGATGATTGAAATATTTAATAAGCATTTGTATTAAATATCTCTTAGCGACCCTGCTCCGACCCTAGTTGCATATAAAACTAATGTAATTATAGAATGTGATTGTATAGCCTGCGGCACAAAGTAACATCTAGACAGTATTGTTTTACAGTCACTGTAAGTTATACTCTGCTTATATTGGAAATGACTTGTATGAAAGTAAGATGTTAGTGCTAATGGTCAGAACTATAAAATACACAGGAAACCCTAACAATAATTAATGTGGCTAATTCCATAATTGACGATATTCTTGTTTAAATTCTCTGTGTGTGATAACCTCTATGATATTCAGATTCTTCTACCAAAAACCAATTGGTTACAGAAATAGTTTAGAAAAGAAGTGTTTGAAAATCCGATGTGGTCCATGATAGACTCCTATTGGTAATTGTATAAGTAAGGCCGTTTGGTTGTTTTAGAATTTTCGTGCAAATCTCACAGTAATACATTACAGAAAAGTCAACTAGTTAACAACATCCCGCGCCAACTCTTAGACTGCTTTTTTTCTGAATCAACAGTGGGAGTTAACGGCTATTTTTATATTGCATCTACAACTCTAAAGTGCACCAAAGGGTGTGCAAACCACGAACCCTCTAATTGTCAGTTGATGCTTCCGATATATCGAATTAAAGTTAACATTTATTGTCTGTTTATTTAATTGTTTAATTTGTGGAAGACGGTATGCTGGAAACATCACCTGAAAACTCAAAAGCATAAGTAAGAAAGTCTGAGCAACACATCAATCACCTATTTTCATGTGCATGGAAAACGTGATTTGCCTACTCAAATGAAACAGAGTTGGTGATTAACAAAAATTGCGCCTAAACTCATATCAATCCTTGAACTTAAAAGTTCAAAATATTATGTAACAGATCTCCAAGTATGTATATCAGCTTACTTGGTCTTTGCCAAATGAACATGCAAAACAAAAGAGTAATGATAAAAAGAAAGAAAATATACATGCTCTTCTATAAACATTAAATTATTTCTAAGTCCTGTTCATCGTCAAATTCCGAAGTATAAGTTTACGAGTAAAATAACTTGTGTCTAAACAATGAGATAAAATATTTAAAGCAACATCTGATCCCTGTTGTATTGCCATAATCACCAGTTACGTATATTTCATTTTTTGCATTGATACACGCGCGACATATGTTTTAACTCCCGTGCATACATTCCTTATACTTCTACCATCACTTGTACAATCTATCACTATTTAACATTAGATAATGCTAACTGAAGTAACGATGAAATAAACATTATTGAAACGATCATAACTTCTCAAAAATGTTAAATTTACTCAATGTCTTACTTAACAGGTTTTTGGGAGGTGGTATATAGAAATTTTGAAGTTTAACTTTGGCTGGTTTTAACTATATCATAATATCGTAGAGCAAAAGAAAAACTGTATAAAAGGTATGTTTATTATATTAAATAAGTTTATTACATATAAAGCGATGTTTAGACTATTAAAATTCGTAATCATTAGACTTAAACTAACTTCATATAGTAATGTAGTTTGAACATAGTTGTGTAGTAAATTCATTAAGCGAGAACAGTAATAGCAAGATAATTTTTGTTTGCTTGTTTGTTGTTGAGCATAAAGCTAGATAATTGGCTATTTGTGGTATGCTCCTCATGAGTATTGAAACCTGGTTCCAGACTTATAGCTGAGCCACTGAGAGGAGGGGGGGGGGTTCAATTTATCATGGTTGTGCTGGCAAAATATAACTGATAAGTCGCTTATTTATTTATGTAGCATTACATCACAGTAAAGCTGATAATAATTTTAACAAATCTTTCTTTATTCACTGTAATCCTGGTTTCCGGTAAGAATAACATAATAGCATTTCAGTTACATAATTTCTATGCACAACGCCTGACAGTGATGCAATGTAACAAAAACAACCAATCTACAGATGTACTTCGCCAGCATAGGGCGTTGTATACCACAATAATTGGTATCTTATGAACGACTGATACAAAAAGCGTTTCGACCGAGGCTTTGGGTTTTGCTTCCCAACGGACCTGAATACATCTGGTAATGAGCGAAAGGCCATGAACACACAAAATGTGGGGTTGAAATGTTTTGTGTTCTACTTACTGGAAACCATATAGGATCAGTAAAGAAAGATTGGTTCTAATTATTTTCAGCATTATTTTGAAGTAATATCACAAAAAAAACAATATATGATATAGTATCATTGAAGAATGCATAGTAATGGGAACTACAGCAAAATAAATATACGTAAAATAGTTGTAGAGTACGGGTATTATGACCAACCTGATAATATAAAATATGTAATAAGGAGCAATATACTGAGTAAAATATTCGAGAGTTTAAGGACAAAAGAAACCTGTGATAAATTTAAAAGAGTACAGCCACTTTTTATTTAAAACCTTTCCTTTATTAAAAGTTCAAAGTCTGTTTTCACACTACTTAAAATTAGGAAATCCTAGTGAAGGATGTGATGTCTCTATGCCTGAAGATTGCTGAAGTAGGTGGGATTCAAAATACATTTTCGGTCGTAAAAGACACTCCCAGACGCTTGCAGGGACGAAAGTAAATATGACGATTTATTTGTCACACAGCAGCCTTACAGTCGTATCATATAGATATTTATAATTTACCCATGAGTGCACGTGTTTTGTTAAACGGTTTTTTGTATGAAAAAAAAGGTTTAATCAGAAAAATTTAATTTTTTGAAATTGTAGGAAAATTCTTCGTAATTTTAATTCATTTAGTTTTAAAATACAATAAGAAAAAAGGGAATTTAGTGGGTAGTTTTGAGAGTTGCCTAATTTTTCTGTCATTTCAATTGTACTATTTTGGTAACCATATGCATTTCTTGGTCTTATAAAAATTATTTCTGATGAAAATGGAAATATTTAGAGAAAGTAGTAAATTAATACCTAAGAACACATGGAACAAGAATAAATTTATAATTTTAAAAAGCTTAATATAATTTACAATACAAAATATCTAGACAGAAAACGTTATTGTCACATTAGTTTTGCTTCCATTTAAAATATTTCGCCTTGAAAATGTTGTTAAAGGCATACATAAATTACAAAGCCCAGTATTCTATATTATCTTTCCATTATTCTATATTGTGCATAATTGAATGACCTGAAGTATTATACTTCATTATGCAGAATTTTTATCAATTTCAACATAATAAAACATAATATGTATCATACAGTTCTAGACAAGGAAATGTGCTGTTGTTATAGCAAAAATCCTCTGTAAGTACAAATAAGTGGTTAAAATCGATCTAAGAAAAATATAAATGGTTAAGGTTTCTGCTAAACGACTTTCGTCGTTGAGTTTGAGAACAGACATCTTTGACATTTGCTACCTGAAAAGCATATTATGTGAAATATAGGTTAAATGGCTGGATCGAAGATCCAAAGAGGTGTGGGACCAACACCCTATAGCTCTTCAGATGGTGTGAAAAGATTGATTTAAAAACTAAAAAATCCGCCGTCGATATCTAGTTTCTTACAGAATGCAGAAAACATAAACTGACGCCATCTTTTCTTTGTTTCAAAGTAGCAAATAACAAACTCCGGAACTCATCTGCGTACTCCGCCTGCCAACACCGACTTCTAGAGGAAGAACTTAAACTGAAACATAAGCACCACCTACAACATCTACCTAACAAGATCTTCGAAAGTACGTTTCGTACATTGATTTTCTACGTTTGACGTGCTTAATCCATAAGAATAACCAGACAGGAAAAAGTCCTAAATAGAAAACTAAAAAAACTGCGACATTGTTCACCTTGAATTCCAGATTTTACTCCTGATAGTAATATATTAAACCTGAGTAATCTTCAACTTTATGATGTTTGTAAACAAGCTCTAATCAAAGCCTTAACTTTAGCATTCCAGCTTTCAAACTAAACTAAGCTAATTACATTTACAATTTTGGGAAAACTTATATAACTCTTACTTCCTTTCCAGTGTTAACTAAATCAAAGAATGATACAGCGCAATATTTAATAAAAAACATTGCTTTCCCCATTCTACAGATATAATTCCTATCGTCCTATCGCTCCATTAAATGATGTCGAACTACAAGCCCTTAAAACTCTTTCTAATATCAAAAACATTATTGTTACTAAACCAGACAACGGCAATAGTATTGTCATTATGAAAAAAGTTGAGTATATTGATAAAATATACCACCAGCTTAGTGATCCTTGTAAATTAAGAAAAATCGAGATACAGACTTGTTATCCCTAACTTTAAGAAAGAAAATAAGATCATATGTTTCTTCAAGACTCTCAAAAGTCAAAATATTATCTCTGAAACAGCTTTTCAACAAATTACTCCATGTGGCACTAAACCCAGTATTATTTATGGCCTACCAAAAGTACACAAAACTGGATACTACTCCACCCTATTCTCTCAACTGTAGGTTCTTGCAATTACAACCTGTCAAAATTTATCGGTCCTATCCTTAAACCCCTCACTTTGAACGAATTTACGATTACCGACTCTTTTACATTTGCTTCTGAAATCTATAAAGTTCTCTCTGCTTTTCAATATATTATGGCCAGTTTTGATATTGAATACTCTATATACCAATATCCTCCTTGATGAAACTTTAAATTTAATCGTGGACCTTCTCTTTCCGACTGACACTGAAAAGTGAATAATTCCTGGAACTTCTTGTTTTCTCCACAAAGTTATATCATTTCCTCTTTAACGACGTCATGTATAACAAGGTAGGTGGAATCGCCATGGGACCGCTGGGTCCGACGATAGCCAATAGTTTTCTATGCTATCACGAACGCAAGTGGCTAAAAAACTGCCCAGGTGAATTCAATCGTGTCCTTTACAAACGCTATATTGATGACACATTCTTGCTGTTTCGATAATCAAGTCATGTTTCCAAGTTCCTTTCTTTCCTTGATTCCCAACACCCAAATATCAAATTCATATTCGAACTCAATTCTTTACCATTCCTAGACTTCAGGATTACCAAAGAAGGTAAACACTTTTCAGCCTCTGTTTATTATAAAATAACTTTTACTGGTCTCTACATCAATTTCAATAGTTTTATCCCCAAATTCTTCTGCATGCCTATTTAAATATATTCACACATGGCTTGTGTATATATTATGCATACCTTCGGTGTATAGGACGCAAGCAGATTTTAACATAAAATTTTGGGGTAAAAAAAGTGCGTCTTATACACCGAAAAATACGGTAAACACATGTTAAATAATGGCTATCCGACTGATTTTCTAATGAAAATTACACGCAATTTCTTAAAGAATAAATTCCAACAGCCAGCCAATGTACACACTGTTCGCAAATCTACACTCATTATCTCCCTTCCTTTTATTGGTTCGCAATCCCTACAAATAAAAAAACAACTCTTTCCCTAATAAAAAAGTCTACCATCAAATACATTTTAGAATAATAGACAGACCTAGCCTCAGCATTAATCACTTATTTAAATATAAAGATCAAGTACCTAAACTTCTATGTACATGGCTCGTGTATAAATACGTGTAATGATTGTAAGGTCACGTGCATTAGAAAACCGAGAAGCCACTTAAAGATCAGAGTCTGTGAGCATTTAGGAGTATCTAACAGAACCAACCGTCCACTACTTAAGCCCAGCTACTCATCCATGCGTTCACATTCTGAAACCATATGTCACAATATTTCATTTAACGATTTTTTTTATCATTTCCACAGGATCTTCAGACCTTGACCTACTTATAGCTAAAGACCGCCCGATCCTTAACAAGTCACAGAGCTCTTCAGATCTAAAATTGTTCTAGATTTTCACACTGAACTCAACTCTTATGTAATATATATATATATATATATATGTATAATTATTTTATTCGTTCATTTACGGCTTTTCTTAATAACTAAGTAAACTGATGATTATGTTATTGTTTAGTATTGTTTTAGTAATAATCATCTTTGTAACACGATTTTCAGATTTCGCTGAAGATGGAATAAGTTATTCCGAAACGTTCGAGCCTTGTAAACAAAATGTTTTGTGTTTTATCAACCGTTTTCATCTTCATTATTAAACTTTGGTTTCTCCATCATGAATCCGTTGCTATTGGTATAACATTCGTCTCTAATATAGAACTGCTGATCTCACTGTCACTAATGCAACAGCACTCACACTCCAAACCACTATTTTGAAAACAATGGGAAACTTAACTCTTCCACAACTAATGGCTACGTCATCACAGGTAATTTAACTGTGTTTTTGTTTTTTTTTACTTTTTAAATTAAAGTTCTGATTACAAATTGGCTTCAATGCAAAATAATGACGGAGAGTTTCTGTGAATTAGCGAGCAGCTACATACACCGTTTTCTGTATTTATTTGGACTGTCTTCTTAATTCAAAAACGATTTCCTGTATTTTTCTTACCTTTATATCAACCTCGCTGTACATGTTCTTATTTTTTATTCAAAGTAATTTAATATTGTATTGCATGTGCTACGCAAAATGCCACTATAATTCAGCAATTCTACATAAAGAGAAAAAAATGTTTATTTGTTTTAGCACAAAACTACACATTGGAGAATCTGCAATCTGCCACCACGATGAATTGATACAAAGTAGTGAAGGACAATAGAACAGACTTGGTCCCAAGATGAAACGTAGAATTGTGGTATATCCAGGTAAATATTGAACTAACTTACTAATGTAGAGTAATAGCATCGATCTGCTTAATAACAGGCGGTTGGGTTAAGATACTGATTGTGATGTAATGCTAAATCTATGAACAGCTGTTTCATTAGAATGAATGAACTAAAGACACAAAGTACAATCACACTATATGTATTTGCGAGGACAGTAGCCCCAGTCTTCAGTCATAACTCTGTGGGTGAGGCCAGTCTTTACTTTCGTTGTTTTTTAATTAGATTGACAAATATCTTATCTTGCTCTACATCATTATTTTGCAAATATTCAAATTATATCCGATATTTTCCACAATTTTGTTTCTTTATGATTTAGAAGTAGCTTTCCTGCTGGATTGAGAGGGTGGGAGGCTTCTCAAATGATTTATCACAAGCCTCAAAATTACTGGCTGGGGCACAGACTAGATTCTTGATATTCAACCGTTTAAGTTTACACTATGTTCTAGACTGACTAATTCCAGTATAACTTAGTTCCAAGAAAACGTCGCATTGCTATACAGAGAGAGACTAATACTCTATATGTAACTGGAGACATAGGTGAGGCCGTACCCTCTAGATATTACCTGAGCAACGGTTGAAATACACTACTATCGACATCCTTGCACAACGTGTAGTATAGCCCCATTTCCGGAAATAACAGGTATCTACTAAGAACTACAAAGGAGCAAAAGCAGCTTGAACAAAATCAATTTAAATCTTTCTCCTCGACCACATGTTATGTGAAACCTGCAGGTATACAAAGTTTATATAGTTAGAATGCAACTTCTAGATAGTACAGTTTCAAATGTTGCACGATTTATCGAAGTGGGTAGGCTTAGATACTAAAACCTATGCTATTACTATACGCTGTTTACTCCAATTCCTAATTTTATTACAAACAATACATCTTCTCTTTTGAGAACTAACATCTGACACATCTGCTAGTGTGGTAGATATTAAAAACATATGAAATATGTCTCACGCGTTCTTGATATAAAAAACTTATAATTTCTTTTATTTTCTCTTAAGAATACTTAGACAAAATAAATAAATCATAATTATAGAAACCCCTTTACTTACATAATTGCAATGGAATGTTCTAGTATTATAAATAACATCCAAGTTATCGGATTTCTTTAAGAAGTTTTCCTGTTGAAATATTGTAAAATAATTCTTATTTTTTAAAATAAAACTTAAATTGAATTACGTACTTATTTTTGTTAAAATCGTTGTACGCTCGCAGACTTACCACTGTGCCACTGGAGAGTCAGTCAAGTTTTGTATGTGTAATATGATGTGTGTATATGTTTGTTTTACATTTGTAAAGAGTTTTTACCAGTTTGTTACACTTGGATGATATACTATGATGACTTTGAACTGAAGTAAAGAACTAATTTTTCTGGAGAAAGACTCAAAATGGATCCCTTTTTTTCCATTTTATAGTTAAAAAAATAGTAGCTACAAAACTACATATATTTTTTGGTTTCACAAGAATATAGAAATATAGCTTCATTCAACAAGGGAAGATAAATCAAACTTACATGTTTTTTTTTCATTTTTCTGTAAAATAGTTTTATTAAACTATAAACAGAAGAAAAACAAATAATACGAATGAAGCGTAAAACCTGATGCTTCTCCCTAAAGCTGTTGTATTGCAACTAAATATACTTTATACTTTTTCTATCTCATTTTTTCGCAATGTTCAGCAATGGAACTTAGAAACAGCCTTCATTTTATTTTATGGATCAATTTGTTAATTGAAAAAATAATTAGGAAAATAGGTTTAATAAACTGTTCATGATTAATAAAATATTCAGTATTAAAAATGAACTGTACCAAACTACAAAGTACGTGATGTTAGAATGCAGTACATGATTGTATTTTTAAACATTATGGAAGTTTTAATAACTGTAATTTAGTAAGAAACATCTAATTAACAGAAATATATAAAAGTTTTTTAAAGTGCCCCATTATGATAAAGGAGAAGGAGTGTTCAAAAGGATTTATCATCAGTTCTCCAACTATTACTTCCGAATTATAGGACGAAATGACTTGATGAGCACGCAATTCATTTCATTTCAACATTGCTCTTCTACAGCTTTTACGATAAAAAAAATAGTTACATCCATAAACAGAAATAATTTAATGTTTTTTTTATAGATCTAGACACATAAGCTAAATAAAACAAAATGATCCTTATTATGTGCGAAAGATAGGGTGATGAATACATAGTTGTCGCGTTATAACCATTATAGGATTTCAGTAATATTTTTCATTCACACTACAGTGGCAAGGTTTTTATATGTTTGTCTCTTAGTACAATGAATAAACTATTAACAACAGATCAGCGTCACGAAATATATCAAATCATGTATTAATATAACGTACAAACGTATAAATAAAATACAACTAAAAATGATATATTGTATACATAAATATAATGCGATGTAAAATATATAATTGTTTTACAAGTAGGAGGAAGAAATATTATATTGCGGATGCGGAGTAAACTCAAGGTAGTAAATGTGAGATTTCGTGAATCTGTGCATAATAATGATGCCATAACTTTATCCTGATCTTGATTATTTCGAATGTTTTTAATTTCAAGCTCTACAGAGTTATTTTGATACAAAAAAACATGCATAAATCATCTGTTAGAAAATAGCTATGACGTATAAGAATCAAAAGAGAATATTTAATATTTTGCTTCTTGGAAGGTGAGATTCCACAAAGGTTAATCGTTTTTAAGCCTAGAAGTCTAGCTTTAAAGTTTTCAACAAATATATATATATATATAAATAAATAGCTCTAATACTATCAGTTACATTAATTGTCAATAGGTGATTAAATCTGCATTATAAAACAATGATGAACTTAGTATAAAACAAACATTACAATATAATTAAAATTTAACAATTATTTTCCATTATCAGTCCTAGTTGTCAACATCAAGTCATAACGAACAATTTCAGTGGTCACAATACATAAAAGCATTGGGGATATTCCATCTCTCAGACAAAATAGTTAAAGTAGAAATAAAATAGCCCTAAAAATTCTACAAGGTAAAACTCCCAATCTCTACCCACTCTACTTTAAGGCTATGTCTGAGTATTACGAGTAACTGCCTTCCCACAACTGGATGCAGACAGAGAAAAACGGCAGGTGTAAGCACTCAATTCCTAAATCTTAACTGATTTTCAATAGGTGCTGGTTAGTTTAACATCAGCATCTGGATTTTACATGATATTTGGAATATCCTCAACGCATTTGGGTGCTATATCCACAGACATTATCCGTTACGACTTAATATTGACAACTCGGACTGATAATGGAAAATATTTTTTTTTTAATTTTAGTTCTATTATAATAATGTTTGTTTTATAATAATTGCATTATTGTTTTACAGTGCTGATTTAATTGCCTATTGATAATTAATGTAACTGATGGTATTAGAAGTGTTTATTTATTTATTTGGTAGAAAATGGTGTTAAGGTGTTGATTTGTTATCCTTTTCTTATTTTCCTATTCAGGAATGGTTTTTCCAGATAGCTATTTACCAGTAATTCAAATCTGCTACTTTAATTTATGAAAAGTTTATTTCCAATAGTTCAAGATACTATGAATTTTCAGCCTTTACATCCAGATATACCACTATATAAAATGGATAATGTAATTTATCTATTAACTTGTGGTATATGTGGCTTAAGTATGTAAGACAAACAACTACTCCTTTGCTTTTAAGGATTAACCTACATAAATTTCAAAGTAATAAAGGTTTTCCTCACTCAATTGAAATAGATCATTTTAACAAACATTCATTTGCTAATGTTAAAATTACTATATTGGAAATAATATATAATGTTAATCTATTAACAGAAAAATAATATTATATTTTGAAAGAAAAAACTATTTATCCTTATGGATTAAACCAGGATTTTCAAAACAAAATTGCTGAATCTTTGAGTATTTGTATTATTTGTAATGTCTAATACAAATGTCTATTTGTATTAGATATTTATTTCAGATTGTAACGATAAACCAAATAGGGGTAAAAGTAAAGATTTTAAAAATGAATTAATTTTGACAGATCTGTTATTATTTTAAAATTTATAATATAACAAATATTTGAACTAATCGATACAAAACTTAAATATTTGTCAAACTATATGTTAAAATTTGAAATTAAACATGTTAATATTAAAATTTAAATGTAGATTTGATTAAATTTCGATTAAAATTGAAACAAATTCCAATTAATTTTTCTGTAAAAAGAAAAGAAAAATATTGTATAGTTATAGGTTTCAAACATAAAATATACGATGATTTATCTCTTAATTCATAAAAGTGTTACAAATAGAAATGTTTTCCATCAAATAATTAAAACCTATAGTTAGTTTTAAATATAATAAACCTATAGGACATATTCTCTTTAACTGCAAAATCAACCCTAATGAAGCCGCAAAGGCAAAACATTGGTTGAAATAAAAAAATATATTTTTATAATTATCTGGAGTGTTAAGGCTGTTTTTCTAAACTTTTATCCAAATGTGCAAATCTCTCTAGTCTGTACTACAAATTTTGGAAGACAACAAACAATTTCCAGTGATGATTTTGACATTGTTCATTAGAGGAAGACCACCCTTGTAAAACTCATTTAAGATGAAGTAACACGTGTAATATGCATATAGTCAAACTAGTGAAAGCGTAAGTTTTAATTATTGCATTATAAATGTTTTATTGGTGATATAAAATGTAACATTTTGTTGTATAAAATCAAATTAGTAAAAGTATAAGTTTTAATTATTGCAAGATATCACTCTTCATAGATGCTGATATTAAACTAGCCAGCAGCTATTGAAAATAAGTTAAGGATTAGCAGTCGAGTGCTTACACCCACAACACCTAAACTCCTATTGTCTGCAGCCAGTTGTGGGAAATAGTTTTTAAACTCCCAGTCTCCTACCTTTTCTTGAAGATTTGTTCAAGTATAATCTGAGTGGGCTGAAACAAGTCCAGCTACATGAAGCTGTTCTTTCTGACCCAGTATACCAAACGAACGTTTTTTTTAAAGCTAGTTATTTATAAGCCAACGATAACCTTAAGTAACTAACTGTCTCTAAATTATCCACAAGGCAGTTTTCATAATCGAGAATTTACTTTTTAAAATAACTTCATATTTATTGTAAAAAGTGTATTTTTTAATATGTCAATCCTTATAACTATTAACTTTCAATTCATTTATGAATAATTTAACATTATCCATAAAAAAATATTATTGTTGCAAATTGTTAAAAATCTTTTTAATTGGAATATAATTATAACTTTTAACTATATAAATGCACCAACGCTATTAGGGGCGGGTAAACCATGGATGGAAACTTCAAATTCCCGTCTTTTACCAAAAATAATTAACTGTACTCTGCCTTCTACAAAATCAATATCTAAGTCTAGGTAATGAGCATGAATATTATTACTATTGTTTCTTCCTATTATAAGTTATTTTAGAATCAAGTTTGGAATAAAATTGAAGTTCTTAATGGAGAATATTATGTCATCTATGTAATTAAAGATATGCAGGTATAAATCAGGGTTTAATGCCTATTTCAAAAAAGAACTTTCATAGAAGTACAGATACAGGTTGGCCTATGATTGAAGGGAAATTAGCACCCATTGGAATATTCACTGTTTGCTTATATACTTGTTCACTGAAAGTAATATAAATGTTATAAGTGCAACAATTAACCATATTTTTACACTACTGCTTAGTAACTATAAATTTTGGAATAATTACTAACGTATCTACATAATTATCGAATACATCATTAAATATCCTGATTAAATATTTCAAATCTATTTTAGTGTATTATGTGGTAAAATCACAAGTAATATCAGAGTTGGTGTTTTTAAAAATATTATATTAGTTAAACATCCCAAAACTGGAGTGCTAGTTTTGATAGTCCAAAAATAATGGTACAGATCATTTGATAACAGTAACTTTATTTTTTTCAAACAAAACATCTTGAGTATTATTGAGTATAATAGAAACAGATTTAGCAACTGTATGTAAAGAGTTTGTAATAAAGCTGAATTTAAGAGGAGTTTTTGCAATTTCAGAATTGCATTTAAAAATGACAAGTTAAAACAAGAATAATTTATATATACATAGATATATTCCATTTTAAATGGCTTTCTTTAATTTTGGAATTATGACGACAAAAATGACACCATTGACACACACACCCCTTCCCTAAGGCAGCCAGGCAGCCTATGGCGGCATCCTTTGAATGCTGACTTGGGGCCCGAACTACTCTTGATACAAAACTTTCTGTTCAGAAGTTTGCAACTTAAACTTAGTGAGGTGCTTACGTCTGTGTGTTAAACTAAATATAATTAGCCCTCAAATAATAACTAATTAATAATTAGACTTAGTTGAATATGTATGCTACTAAACATTGCAAGGAAATCTAATGAATATACAATACATGAAAACATAAAGTCACTTATATGCCACCAGAGGTCTGTTAAAACAGATATGTTAAGTGCATATATATCACATATATATATATGATACATCTTGATTGGCTCATGGAATTTAGAAAACTAATTCAAAACAAATTATAAATGTTAAGGTATACACACACACACACACAGATATATATATGTATACTGGGATTCTTAATTACTATCGTATTGGACAATCTTTCATCACCATAATAGCCTGCACTTTACATTGCATAGATTCCAAGAAGGTTTTTAATTTGGTTGTAACTCATCTCTTGAGGAATATAGGCGCTAACTGTTTGATAGGTTTCTGTAGAGAGTTACTGTGGGAAATGTGACGTTCTAAGTTATCCCAAGGAAGCTCAATTGGATTGAGATCCCATAATGAGGTGGTCAAGAAATATCACTCAAGTCCCCTTCATATTCTTCAAACTAATTTTGCGCCATATGGATACTTTGGAATATTATATCACTGCTTTAGAAATGTAAGATGCAAATACAACTATGTATCATGGACTTCACCATCAAGAAGCTTAGATACACTTTAAATGTTGTTTGTCCTTCTAAAGGACCTAACTGTTTCTAAGAGAACGTTTCCTTTCAAAGCAAACAAGAATAACTAGTCTAAGACTAAATAATACCATAATAGACTAAATAACAATAAAATTGTAATGCTAAGGCTTCATATACACGAATATAGTGCAAATAGGAGACTTATGAGTGAAAATGAAAAGTCAGGTAAAGTGAGGTAATAATAATTCCAGAAACTAGAACTTGCATAATGCTAGAGATTGTTTCTTTGTTTCGGATGTAGGTGCAAACCTATACAATTGCTATCTGCATAAGTTGTCCTTAGTCTTGAACTGATAAAGAAAAGTGAAGGTACGGAGACGAGGCATGGATACAAGCACATTGTTATTTTTTTCTGTTAGTTATATTAGTCAAAAATCGTGTTTAATTAAAAGAAAGTTCAATTTTTCTTTCACCGGTGATAATTCTTTAGTAAATTACTTATTGCTCGATCACTTTGCACGTCCTATAGACAAATGAGTGGAAAAATTATTGTTAAGCATACTTTCATTAACTTATTAAATGTGTAAGGTTGTATGCATGTTAAATATATTTAAATTATCGATGCCAAATAACGACGTTTCAAATTACTTAGCTCCATAGGCCTAAACTTACTTTTTGCTCAAGCATAATATTTCTAGTGGCCAAAAAAGTCACCGACATGCTCTGATCACCATAGTCCAACAAATACTGTGGATTCATCAAACTTAAAAGAGGGATGTTGCACATTCATTACCTTGTTAACGGTATCGAGAGATATATGCTCAGTTTCGTTGAAATAGTTTTTGGGTCAAAGCCTTTTCAGTTGTAACCACAGACTTCATGCCGTGAATGGGACAAAGGCATTGCTACAGATCAACTTGGAATTTGTGGTTTTAGAGCCAGTTCTGTTCTAAACATTATTTTGTGCCAGTTTCCATTCATTTTTCTAACGAATATTAAAGACTTCCTTCTTGTAAATTTTGTGTACTTTGATTCTACATCATTTGATAATTTTATAAATAAATAATATTTTTTGGAAAGACTGTGGCACGTGCCTTCAGCAGTAGATCTAACTATGGTGGTATGGCGTGGGAATTCGCTGTGAGCCAAATATATAGGTGATAGACCCTTTTCACATAAAGCCACGAATCACATCTTTGACGACACGATACTGTATTAGTATATGCAGATGGGTCTCATAAAGTGCAGTTAATGTATTGTGCACAGAGTGATCGCTATGTTTATAACTAACTGTGTACCGATTGTTTTCTGTGTTGTCACTAAAGCTTTGATGTAGAAACAAATGAATAAAATAAATATGTTACTAACATAGTCTTTGCTCCAAGTTTCCATCACTCAATCTAATTAAACGTTTTGAATTTTAGTTCATCATTTTTACAACGTCTAGTCGTTCACACACACACACACAAATCCATAAATGTTTACTTCAACAATAAGGTTATATTCCTGTAAGAGGTAAGATTAAGACATCTATTGCTGTTTATATGAAATGTTTTCTCGCAATTATTATATTTTGGGTATTCTAAGGATTGACCAAGCACCAGTTATCTGACCTTCGCAATAAGAAAGGTTCGCGGATCTAATATGTGATGGATATATAATATAAACAAGACACAGTATGAAACTTAACAAAAATGGACACTTTAGTCACAAAATAAAAAACACCAACTAAGGATCACTGGTTTATTGTCATGTGATAGAATATTACGTTGTAATGAGTTGAGCAAAAAAATAAACTGGTTAAAAATGAAGAAAATTACCAACCGAAGAAATAAAAGTAAATGAAATAACTTATAGTTATTAAAATTAGTTATTATCAGTTATTAGTTATTATCAACATTGTGACAGTTGAACACACCTCTGCACTGGCATGTCATAGCTCATTCAAGTCTGAAAGGATTCTGGTTCAAAAACGCCAAACTGTTCATACATTTCGCATTCTCTGTGTAGCAAACTAATCACAAAATTGGATCACAAAAAATCGAGGACAGTTCTGTTTCCTACACAGCTGTAGTGTAGTTTTACATACACAAAGTAAAATAGAACGTCATATAAAGTTCCCGCGAAACATGACCAAGTTCTACTACAGTAAATAAAACGAGTTAGCCCACGACCATGTGCAGATCTAGCATGTCGAAAACTAGAACTTCACATAGATTTACAAATAGTATAATAAGAAATATACCCTATAGGAGAGTGGGATATGTAACCTAGCACACACTAAAATAATAAGAACGTTTTAAATCTTATTTAGTATCACTATATCTGCACTATATCGATTTACTATTTTTACCAAAACCATTATTTCTTGATCGTTTCCCATAATGGTTTTGCAATTCATTATTTTCCGATTAAATTATTTTAAAAATCCTAAAAGTAAGCTGAATAAGTTATCCGACATAAAATGGGTATCTTATATTTTGAAGCGAAAAATGTTAGCTGATTTCTGAGTATTTAAATATTTAGATAACCAACTGCAAGAGTTTCACAGATCTTCAATTATATTTTATTCTACTCACTGTATTGAAGTTGTCATTTGAAATTACAACATTACACTCTGTACGTGATGAGGTGTACTTGATGCATTCTTGATCTTATTGGCGCTTGTTCTTACATTCTTGTAAATGTATCATACTAATGGAGAATTACACATAAAACATACGGCCTTGCACAACAAGAACATGAAACTTGCGCATCTACAAATATCGTTTGCCTTTGAGATGGTTGTTTTGGTTACTTACTGTACCAGTACCCCGTTAGGACAGTGGTAAGTCTACAGACTTACAAAGCTAAAATCCGGGGTTTGATTCCCAGCGGTGGACACAGCAGATAGTTCATTATCGCTTTGCTCTAAAACAAACAACCAAGAAACCAACAATTGACTGCACTAAAGTTCAGAGCGCGATTTTGCCGCAACGGAAACCTAACCATATAAACGGACAAATATTGAAATAAATCCCTATGTAAATGTTACATAGAATAAAGTTTTAGCATACAAGAGTCTAATTTTTGAAATTATTTCATGATTCAGTGCTCGTGAGTTATGCCCACAACCTTTCATTTGCTACAACTCTAAAACCCTGCATCGCTAATGTAAAGCTATAAGAGTAGCGTGTATTTTTGCTTAATTTTCGTTTCTTATCCTCCATTTTAACAAGGCTTACATAAAAAAGTGAAATGAAATCGACCTATCTGAACCACATAATAGCACTCGACTTTTATATGTGTGTGTAATTATAACAGAAAATTCATGTGTTCAGCAAGGTTACACTAGTCATGTAAGAAAAAATGCTAAAGCTTAAAACTAAACGAAACTTTAAAGACAAAAGAACTAAATTTTGACCGAAATATAATGCTGAGTTAAACAAAGAAAAAAAAAACAGATCGCAGAAAAACCGAGCAGTAGAAATATCCTAAGATATTTTTAAAAAGTTAATAGTTTCATAAGAACATATTTAAGTAGCTCTAGAGCAGGGTTGTATATATTTCTTAAATATCGCGGTAGAGTGAAAAGTTTTCGCGTATATATATTTCACTTAGTGTTAATATTTAATATATTATTCCAGAGTGCACAGTGGGGAATACTTAGGATGATCATGGTCTACATTTGGAATAAATTATTGAAACTTATAGGATTTAAATCATAGGCAAAAACAGATGCACATAACTTCATGCTGAGTACATTTACGTAAAAATCAACCCCTTGCTCTAGAAAAATAAAAGACCTGAATTTGTTTAAGTTTGTTATTCTCAAAAAGCTTGACGTAACTGCAGTGTATTATCGAGCAAACAATAAATCTAAAACGATTTGATATCTTGCAATTATTTTGATGCTGTCAAGCATTATTTTACTTTTTTTTTATTAATTTCGTTCTGAATAATTTTCTTATAGAAGATTGAAATTAAAATAAAAAAATCAGTGTTTAGTAGCTTGGCTTTAAAAATGTGGTTAACAAAAGGTGCACGTCAATTTGTTATGTTTCATTCGAGTGAAGTTATTATTTCTGGTAGGAAGCAATGTTGAGATGTAAATGTAATGGGAATGATGCAATAGATGGTAGAGATCAAATAGTACTCCCAAAGGAAAGGACATAGCCGGTATTAAAGTTAGGGCATGATGTAATTTTGACTGGACATATAAGCATTTACTACAGGTCAAATATGTTTGGAAATATAAAGACTTAAACAAAAGGCTGTCCAGTACGTCAACTATTTGATAAGAGAAGCGTGAAAATAAAAACCCCAATGGTTAACTTACAAGTTATTAGTGAAACCTTTAGTTTTGTTAGTGTCCATATTATTGGACTACCTTAAGTAACAGAGCAAAGGAATAAATATATACTGAGAGTGCTTGATTCTACCACTGTACATGTAAAATTGTGCGAAAGCTCATAGTGATATTTTCATGGGTTGGAGTTTCTGAGGAATTCTGATCATATTTAGATAGTAATTCTCAACCAAAATTAATGGAAGAATTATGGGAAGAGCTTAGGGACAAGTCTCAAGTACAAAGTCTGTAGATATCATAGGTTAACATCATCTCTAGAGAGAAATAAGCAGAGGAGGAAGTTATAAAGTTTCATGCGGACTTATATTTGAAAAAAAAAAGGTTTCTCGGGAGTATTGATGTGAATAATTGCTCACCTTCCATGACCATCAAAGGAAACTAACTCCATAGAGAGAGACCACTTAGCAATCAGGAAGCGTTAAATGCAATAAGTAGCATGTCAAGCGATAAACCCCCGGAACCAAATAGGCTCCCTGTACAGTTCTTTTGGTAGTTGTGATCTGTAATTGGAGAGAAATGCTGAACCATGCTCTTCAGAATGAGAAACCCCCCCCCCCACACACACCTTTGAGAAAGAGATAATCAGCTTACAGTGTAAGATAGCTTTAATCTGTGTTGCGTATTAGAATTTTAAGTAGTCCGAAGCCGAGTTAACTGATAATTTAAATTTAATAATTAAATTGGACTTTGGATTTATTATTTAAATATATGCCGATATATTAGTCAATTTACGATATTTGCCAACAACATTGATACACACCGTTTTCGTTTTCAACGCAAATACGTTTTAATACACACACACACAACAATACAATTTACAATAAAAATATTACAAATAGTTATTACAAACAATTATTTATACACAAAAGTTTGACAAACTTACAAACTATATATAGTTTTCTTTCTAGTCGGGAACTTCCTTGATATCTTGTCCAGGGTTCACGATGAGCGAGTTAATTACGCGTTTATGCAGGTACGTTTCTCTTAACGGCGAGCTAGCTAGCCCTGTAGTCTTCACTGTTCATACGCCTATTAGAAATTGAGTTTCCACCGATGACGTTTGGTAATTAATGTTTTCGTAAAAGTATTAATGTCCAATAAGAATCCACTGAAGTTAAACAATTTGTAATGTTCGAAATTTATAAATATTCCTGGTCAAATATCTTAAGTTTTCCGATTGATAAGCGTTATAAATATCACAGTTATAGCTTTCGAAGTTTATAGCACACTGATTATAGCGAACTACTAATAAACACACTTTTTTGGCGCGTCGCGTTGGTTGTATTTATAGGCGTGGGAAGGTTTTCTACAAAATTCAGATTGCATAACAATACTGAGCTATATTTAAACGTTTACGTATGTAGATATATTGTTGATTCATACTCTCGAGAATCTTCTAGAACTTTGGAGAATAAGCGGGAGTTTCGCAATACATATCTAACACTACAAGTTATGCATGTTTTTAAATATAAATTTAATCTAAACAAAGTTCATATTAAAATAAATACATACCAACAAATTCACTACATCTGTTAAAATATTATCATCCTCTCACACTTATTAAGGTTGATTGTAAGATATTTACCAAGTAAATGAAAATTTTAGTCACTTCATCCCAAACCGCAATTGTACTGGAAAGGAATATATTTATGGATATCAAATATGCTTAGGGGTGTTATATATCACTCTATCAACGCAGCTTTTCCTGCAAGTGTCGTCTCGTTAGACCAGGAGGAAACCTTTGACATGGTGAATAGAAATTTTCTCTATTATGTACTAGGAAATTATGATTTCCCTCCAAGGTTTGTAAGGTGGATTAGAATGATGTACAGTGAATGTAAGATAGATGATAAATATAAATTAATTCATTACGTGTGAGTTCAAGATTAGATCTGTAGTGAAACAAGGCTACTATATATGTCGTACTTATTACATGTTTCCTTAGCTCTGTAAATGCCAGGGGATATTATTGGAAACCATGTTCTAGAGCACTTCAGTATTCAACAAAGGTGTCTGGCTCATGCTGACGATGTCACTCTGACGTTAATATCAGGTGATGCTGTTCTCCTTAGCAAGAATACTCTTGAGATTTACGGTAAAACGGTTCAAAAGTTAATAGAGAAAAGATAAACTAATTTTGGATAGGGAAATGGACAATTAAGACTAACCAAGGGCTTTAAATTGGAAAAAAAAATCCAGTAAAGATAAGATTCAGAGAACTTAGTTCGGGTTCACAAACGTAGTTAATTATAATTGTCAAGTTATTGCTCCAAGTTATAAAGAAATTAAAAAAACGTTCCTCCACACAATGCCCAAGAGCAGACATTTTAATTAATGTAGTGACAGTTCACAATAGTTACTCAGTTGTGCAAAATCAAGGAATATCACAAGTTCAGGATTTAATTCAACAAGTAATAGCATATAGCTTCCACTCTTTTTTTATGGATACTGAGCTACCTATTGTATTATGCTGCACTTTATATATACTATAAAAATTCAGGAAATAGGGAAGTATTTCCTTCTCGAAATATTTGATTTTAAGGATACCTCAAATGAAAGTAGCATACAAAATGAATCTGCATATCTTTACCAGACCTACAAAAGTAAATATTGCAGGAGTAAAGATCTACCTGCGCAGCATTGTTTCATTTATCTCGCCAATAGAGGAACACATCAATTCCTTTGGTCATTAGGTGGATTGCTGTAAAAGAAATAATAAGTCATGAGAATTAATTGATGATCTGACACAAATACTAATTACAATGAAAGTAAATTGTAACATACAATCCTCATCTGTATATTTACTCTATATGTCAAGCCAGACCTTCTAAATGATGGTTGTTTCAGTGTATTATAGGAGTATTTCTGTTGTATTTATCAGTAGGCTTACCTGACATTTCCTTCAGACCGACATTTTAGTCTTAATTTATTTTATTTTATTTCCTATTTTTTTACTGTGCACCTGTGTATAATTGTTGTTTAAGTTCACCTACATCTATATCTTAACCTGGTGCATTTTATATAAATTAAAAGCCCTTGTTATCCCCTGAAGTTTAACAAAAAGTTGTTTTTTGTACTATCACTATATGAATTCATTTTGCAACATTTCTGCTAAAGACCCACATTAGACAATTATAGAAATACAGCTGACTTTTGAATGAATATTAGTTATGTAAGTTATGAGCCACGTGAAGTGAAATAGTCGAAAAGTAATCAAGGTAAAAAGATATAATACATAAGGGATGTTGCAAAATAAATCACACTTCTTTCCCCGAGAGCATAATAAAGTAAAATAAAATTTTAATTCAATCAAAAAAGTAATTCCAAGTATCAATATCACTTGATAGGGCCACCATTGTTCTCACGCACGAGTTTTAATCGATTTGCAAAAGGTTTCAGCAATGTAACAAACATATCTGTTTTTGTGGATGTCTCTGAGAACACGAATCAAGGTTTCATGTTTGTGTCTCTCGCATTCAGGCATAGTTTCCAACATTTCCTCTGTGCATTGTTGAATGAAAGCTTCGACATTTTCGGCGGGATTTAAATCTGGAGAGTTCCCAATCCACATTCCACCACTCTTTCACGGACCACTTTTTCAAATTTAACAATTCTGAAACTTTTGAGGCATTTATCGCATTTTTCAAATTTGGCATTGCGATGTGTCGATTGGAAAACTTGAATTTTTGGAGCGTGTCTGCGACTAGTTTCTGAACCATCCCGAAGACAGCACATGCGACACGAACCTGAGTTCTAGTGAGCACCATGATTCAAAATATTTTCGCAAGAAAATGAAATTCGAAGAATGAAACAACCAAGAGTACGTTGAAATGGCGTTTTCTCACGAGTGATGATATTCGCGGTCCTATTAAGTTTGTCATTACTTCGTAGAAAAAAGTGTGATTTATTTTGCAACACCCCTTAACTATATGAAGGAGGGTATACTTAAAGGTATTTAATATATGCGAAATTTGAATCGAAAATTAATAACGTAACTAACATTTTGGAAAAAAAAATAACCAAAATTTCTCAAATGATTAAAGTTTGTGATACCGGGTGTTTCAAGTGTCGGTTTGGTTTTTGGTTAAAAACAAAGCTATATAATGGACTATGAGTACTCTGCTCACTACGAATATCGAAACCCGATTTTTGCTTTCAAAGGCTGCAGACTTACAGCTGAGCCAGTGGAGAGCATTTCAAGAATGTGGTGCACAAAAATGAGCCACCAGAGTGTGAATTCTTGTTGAAGATGCCAATCACATAAGGGAAGCCTTGTATCGTATTCCCGGTAAGTCTGCATGGCTCAAGTATACTTAATAAGATTCCTAAATTGTAGATCATTTCTAAACTTCCATGACCTTGAATTGTTGTTAATTTCCTTAATGACGTATTGGCAGACGGGGCTCTCAAAGTTAGCTCCCCCACACTCTAAGATTTCATTAAAAGTATAGTTGTAATCCAGCACAAATTTTGGAATTTGCAGCAAACATTTGGAAGAAAGCAACACTATTATCTATGCCAAATTTCATGTGAATCAAAATCAGTACTGAGCTTGGGTGAAGTAGCCATACCTACCTCCAAACACACAAAACTTGCTTCATAACTCTTGTGTTAGTACAAAACAAATGCCTAGATTTGTGGCACAAAATTAGCACTATCTATATGCCAAGTTTTATAACTATCAGAGCCAATGAGGGTTGGAGTGAAGTTAGCCCCCACAAATATTACCCCATAACTCTAGTAGTGCAACACAGATTTTAGAAATTGTGGCACAAAATAGCATAAAATCAGCAATAAGTATGTGTCAAGTTTTGTTAATGGTGTTGGGAAGTAGCATTCCATTCTGATTCGGGTTTGGCCAAATATCCAAGATCCTGTTTTTACTATATATAATACACATCTGAGTAAACAATGCATCTTAATATTTATAAGTAAAAATAGTATATTTAATTAAGTACAATACTACTGGGGACGACTTTTAGTTTCGATCTCAATAGGTGGCTTGATCGAAGTTAATTGTAATTATCTATTGTGCTACAATATCATGGTCACATACAATAGAAATAACTTCTTAGATTTATAACGAAACTTGTTACTATATATATATATGTGTGCATGATTTTAATTTCTAGAGAGTTTGGCCTTTCTATAGCTTTGAATGCAATTTCTACACCAGTAAACAGCAAAGAGAATACTGTTGTAAATTCTTCATTTGGTGGTGGTGTTTTTTTTAATTATCTGGTGAAAATGATTCAACATACAGTTCACGTAACGATAAGGAATTAATTTATATCCTTTGTTAAAGTTTCTACAAGCTTAAACACTGTGGTACATTGCAGATCACTTTTATAACTAACGCTAACTTTACTACACTAACATAAAAAAGTACCTACTCATATGTATTATCTCAATATGCATGATAGCAAACTGATCCAAAACTTCACTAAAAACGAAAATGCACTAACTGATACACTCTACTTACTAGAAACAACTTTGAATCTTCTCAACTGTTTTCTTAACTATCCCTTTTTGATGTTTTGCTCAAACATTTATGTATAACGTAAAAATAAAATAAAGGCATGCACCAACAAATACATGTCATGAAAATGTCATCAATGTCTATATTTTATAAGTGAAACTATTATTTTTGTTGATTATAGGCAGATGGCAAAGTGCTATTGGCAGGTGATGTTACCAAGATTCAATGGTGATAATAATGTTCTATAGGATGATTGTTTTATTAAACATACTATATGTAAAGGCGAATGGAGTTACTAGGTAGATTGTGCTACTAAAACGTTATAGACAGATGGTCTTAACCAAGGTTCAAAGAGCAGACGACTGTAATAAAGTTCTATTAGTGGACTGTGTTACTAAAGATAATATTTGTGTAGGTGGATTGAGTTACTAAGTTTTTATAGGCAGATGGTCTTACTAGGCATATTGTATGTGTTTCACAAAAGTAGATGGTGTTTCTACATGTGGGCAGTGTTACTTCCATAAGACTGCATACCGATTTCAACTTGTCTCAGCTTATGTTTATAATTTTCATTTATATATTAATCTGTATCTATATATAAAACTCAAAATCTCCTTGTTTATATGCATGCTTGCTTCTTTGTCCGACATGCTCACTGTGCAGGTCACACTACTTTCACGTGAAGGTGCGCAAAACGACAATTCTTCGTTGATATACGCGTCTATCGTCTGTTTGCCAAACCCGTAATTTTATCGTTAACATAAACATTGCGCGAATAAATTGTATGCCGACTTGACATTTTTTGGTAAGTTTCAGTTAACATTTAATTTAGAATATAGCATTATAAGCCTATCTAATTATAGATCATTAACTATACATCTACTAATACATCATATATTTAACTTCACACACAAAAGAAATGTATGCAGAATTAATATGTCATGTGTGAAAAGCAAACAGTAGCCTATAAAATATAATTATACTGTCTGCCATAAAATATACTTCGTGAAAAGAGTAAGGCTTAAATTATAATACTTTTTGTGTACAAAGAGATTAAAGTGAAGTCAGCGTAACTGGTAGAGCACTTGCATGAGATGGAAGATGGGTTGAACTTAGAAATTGTATTTTTTCTATTACCATTAGAATAGACAGCCCAATTTAGTTATAGATTATTAATTATACATCTACTAATACATCATGTATTTAATATCACATATAAAAGAAATGTATGCAGAATTAAAATGTTCTATGTGAAAAAGCAAACAGTAGGCCTAGCCTATAAAATATAATTATGCTTTCTACCACCTACTTTTTTTCATCTCCGGGTGGTTCGACGCCTGGAAGTGATTTTTTTTTCTTTTGATGCATTATAAAGTACAATATTGTATTTTCTTTGTAGTATACATCATACATCAATGTTATAATATGAATATGGTATCACTTTCATAAAAATATATTAAATTTACATTAAAGCAAATTCAACATAATAATACATAGATATTTACGGTTAATATTTTGATATTTGAGGAGGGATGATGAGGATGGGAGAATGGAGCTAGGCTTATTATGCTTGCCAGAACGGATACTCACACATGTATAAGATAATCTAAATATTCTCCATGAGGGCATATGTATCCTTGCCAATGAAGGAAATACAAAAAAAAAAAAACATCTTTCATAAGAGGATTTAAAAGAGGTTCGTTGATTATTTTCAAAAATCAAATGTTGTTTTTTTTTCATAAAATCTAAAAATATTTTTTACCTATCGAATGAAGAAACAGAGTGAGTAGGGTTTTTTTTTTCTCGGGCAACGCTGCTAGTTACATATATTTTACAAGGTGGGTGGTGTTACTAAAATACTTAACATGATGCTGAAAAGTTTTATCACATAACTACTGAACGAGACAATTGTTATTGCCGATTGTGTTTCTAAGTATTGATTTAGTATAGATTTAATGTACTGGTTATAGATTTCACTTATATATATCTAATTTGCATGGCATACATTTTCATTTTCTGAAATTTTATAAGTAAAGCACTTATTTCTAATTCATTTGTTCTATTGTTTTGATTTCTATAGCTAGTATATCATATAACATCTATTCATATTGAAAAATAAAGCTGATTTAAATCTCTAAATAACATACAATAATTTTCATATGAAGTTTATAAGTTGATTTCTTTCACTAACATTTAATTTTGAATGATCTATGTAAATAACTATGTTTAACCACTACTATTGTAAAACTTATATTCTTATTTTTCAAGAAATCTTTTCATTGTGAACATTAAATGAACTATTGCATATAGTTGTTCTTACCACTTTTATCTGAGGTAATTAATATTGACCACAAATGATGTAACAAAGTCTGGATCAAAATTAAATTTTAACTCAATCTTTCCGAAAAATGCTCACTCTGCATAAAATTTATTCATGTAATGTATATGTTAATGATAAAATTACCAGTTTGGCTAGCAGACGATAGGCGCATATATCAACAAAATATTGTCGCTTTGCGCACATTCACGTGAGGGAAGTGTGATCTGTGCAGTGAATGCAGTGGACATACAAGCAAGCAAACAAACAAACAGAGATATTTTGAGTTTAATATGTTGATAGCATATTAGGCTATGGTGAAAAACGTCAGTTTTAAGCTTTAGGGGGGTATATTTAGGGTCAAGATCTAATAACCAGCGTGATGGGACAGTCAATTCAGTTACGGATTTCAAGTGTATGATATGTTTTATAGAGTTTCTAATATGAAGAAACTTTGACCATATTAGCTCAAATCACTTTGGGGAATGCTCTTTATGTTTTGTTTGAATAAAAATATGTTAGAACAAGTATATGTCACAGGTATTATTGCATTGGGTTGTAAATCAGTATTTATAAACTTTGTTTTCGTAAATAGTATTTTAGTATATACTGAAGTTTTGTAAATAAATATTTCAGTATGCTGGTTAGATGTGTGATTTTTAGTTACATGTTTTAATGATAACATATTGGGGTATAATGAAACATTAGCTCTATATAAGAAATAAAATGGAAACATGTATTAGTTGTTGAAACATACTTGTTAGAAATTGATATTCATGGTGTGTAATTTATCATAAAAGAGTAAGCTAGATACGGAATTATCTGGCATTTGATCTCTAGTCTGAACAAAGTAAAATTAAGTTGCTATTAAGTATCAACATAAGATTAGTATAAATTATATTTTCCAAGTGAACCTGTCTGAACTATTGACCAATTGCTGTATGTTAGCACAGTTTAATGTTATTGAGTAATGAGTGTATAGAGTTTTTGTTGTAAAGTATGATGAACTCAGCGAAATACAAGAACTGTACACTAAATGTTATGTTTCTTTACTATATCAAAAATTTTACATACTGAACTGAAACGGTAATATGGATATAATGTATAAAAGTTGTGTGAAAGCTAATCCAGTATTTAATAAACTAAGATGTTTATGTAAATAGTATATTAGTCTATATTGAAATTTTATTAATAAATGTTTCAGTATGCTTTTTAAGCCTGAGGTTTTACTTAGTTTTGTGAGTAAATGTTTCAGTATTTGTAATAACAGTCTTATTTAGAGTTTTGGATTTTACTTACATACTTTTATGACAGCACTTCTATATAAAGACTTACATCAGATAATCAAACACATTTGTTAGGAAAGTGAATAATCAGTTCATGGAGAATAGAAAGTATACAAGAATTGTACACTAACTGAAATGTAATGTCCCGTGAACTGATGAGAAATATATGTGGTGGTTTCTATCACTATGGAAAACGAAAAAACCAGTAAACATTAAGTTTATGATCTATTGTTTTGAATTTGTGCAGAAAATATATGATTATGTGGAGTTTGAAAAATTTATTTTCAATAATATGTATAAAATAGATATATGTATGAGATTTATATCTTACTAATGAGGTATATTATCATAAATAGCGACATGCAGTGCATATTATAATTGACTTGTTCAATCTTTGTTTTCATAAAATCTGTTCTTCTGTATTGAAGGCTACTTGTCAGCCTCCTCTCTTAGTAAAAGGTCCACATGCCATCAACTGTGAGTTAAACTAAATACACAGTAGGGATGAAGTGTCCACACTATTTATTGATTGTATATGTTGACCTTTCTATCTTTTGCATTCAATGTTAATTAGGCGTGGCATAGCCAGGTGTTTAGGGCTCTTCACTCGCAATCTGAGAATCGCATGTTCAAATCCTCAGATTGCGAGTTGAGCGCCCTAACCACCTGGCCATGAAGTATAAAAGCAAAAACAGTACGTTAAATGTGTACTAAATCATACAAACACAATCGGCTATTCTAACTGTCTCGTTCAGCATTTATTAAAATGAAACATTAGGTGTGATAAAAACGTTTCAGCAGTATGTTAAATCTATTAGTAACACTGGCCACCGACAGAAACACATGCAATACAGTTATATATATATATACATATATACATGGACAGTATAAACATAAGTTGAAATCTGTGTGCAATCCTACGAAAGTATGGTAACACTGTCCACTTTTTTTATAACAAATACATTTATAAATTAAAACTACATTAAAATTAAATATTATGCATAGTAAAAGTCATAGTTATATGGGTAGAGGAATATTATCAGAATATATTTAATCCATAAGACCAAACTAGAGAAACAATAAGATTGTATGTTAAATTATACCATGATATTTAGAGATGTAATCACGAAAATCCGTGCTTTTACGAATTGTAGAAGAATGCTAGGCAAATAAAGTAAAATACTACTGACTAATTGATGACACCGTGAACTATGTGAACATTATCCTTAGTAACATCATCTGTGTTTAGAGATTTAGTAATACTATCCACCTATATAAACACCACCTGCCTTTGTAAAATATATGTAATACATAAGCAAAAACAAAAAAGTCGGTGATATTAAAATACCAGATTTAATGTTTTGCTTATAAAGCAAAGCTATAATTGTGATAATTGTAAAAGCAACATTTTGTAACTTAGACTAAGTTATTAATTTCAAGATTTTGATTGTTATTATAAAGTTGATGTTATATTGATCTCAATCACCTTCTGGTTGCCACTTGTAGCTCTAGCAACGCTGCATCTAGCGCCAGTTTATTGTACTATGACGTCATCGCTTTCTGGTGCCTATTACATAAGAGTTATGTAACTCTCAGGTGGCATTCTGGTGACCTCCACTGAGGTAGCATCCAACAATTGCCCTAACTACTAGTATTGGGAATGTTCCTTTCTATTAGACATAATCAAAACAAAAGATTTAAAACTAGAAAGCAGGCCACAGATTCAATATAGGGTTAGGATCTGGGTACTACATCCCATAATGTCAGGAATGTGCAATGCTGAATAATCCCCTGTACACCTTTGATTTAATGCAAATAACTGTGAAACATATTGATATATATATATTTGTTACTCTCTCTCTCTCTGTATATATATATATATATATATATATATATCAATTCTCGACTTTCGTAGAAAATTCTAACGCCAAATCCCTTCGATTTTTTTAGGTGTTTCAAATGTAAAGATATAAAATTCAAGAAGGTATTAAACGTTGTACCTTAAATTGTGCTTTACAGTTTACAATTCTACGTGCCTGTTTTACAACATACAAATAATGTAATTTTGTAATTACACTATGTTTGCTTTATTATAAATTTGGTTGAATTTTTGAATGATTGTATTGTTATCATAAATTATACTCTCCCTATAACATTTATTCAAGTTAAATGTACAATTTTTAATGTTACTAGAGTCTCATTGGGAACAATGAAACTCATTATTGATTATATGCAAACATGACCCTGGATGATCAACCACTGTAATTACTGCCAGTAAAGCTGTGTCATGCTATTGCATTGATTAAGAGGGCTTTGGATGGTAAGGTCCTATGTACATTCTCGTCAGTCTGGTTGCGACTGATCCAGCTATATAACGTCGCTTTTAGGCTGGTTTGTAATTTCAAAGGAGTTTAAACTTACACTAGAGAAAGTCATTTTCCGTCTCTATTGTCTTGAGCTGACCTTTTTGTACTTTTTCTGTATTCATATGCGGTTCCCTTATGATTTAACTTAATTGAAACTGTTACATTATTTCTGATTTTTTTTCCATTTGTTTATTCAGCTTATTGGACTTTATTTAAGTCATTCCAACTTGGATTGTGTTTTCATCAATCCATTGTTCAATTGAATTTGTAGTTAATGTGTAAATAGACTAAATACGTTTTCTAAACACTCTTCTTCTCATGGTCATGCAAGTTTTAACATAATCTTCCACTTGGCCAATTCACAAAATCTCTGGCCGGGTGAAGTTTAGTACTAGTTATGTCAAACTCAAAATTCGATAGTTCTTTGTTTGCATTCGGTTGCTGCAATAAAAAAAAAAGAGAAGAAAACGTGTTGTGCACCTTGTGTCTGTAGGTGTGTTATAAAAAGTGACTGTAGTACCCAACTATTCAATTAGAGTAGCCCAAGAGCTATCCATGAGTGCTATTCGTAAATCTGTAATTTCAAAATTAGAAAAGGGTAGTGAAAATAACCCATGTATAGTTTTGCACTGACTATCTGAAACAAATAAACAAAATAAAAAATCACTTGCTACCTGCAGTATCAAGGTACAGTCTTGGCCAAAATGTTTCCATTTGTAACAAATAAGGTCATTATTATTAAGATAGAATAAAACACGATTTTTAGATGTCGCTGAAGATGAAATGATGGTATTTTGAAACGTTTTCGAACCTTGTGAGTAACATATTTTGTGCTTTATCAACCGTCTTCATCTTCGTTTTCCCCATCATGATTCCATTATTAGTGGAATAAAATAAACTGAGCACATATGTAATTTGTATAATGAGACAGGTTCTATGGATATCATAAACGATTTATTAGAACAGCTATTAACTTTATGAGACACCTGTCTAATTCAACATTTCGTCTATTGCAGTGAAACCTTACCAAAACATATATATAAGGACAAAATATAACATCAAATTATTATATATAGCGTCTGTAACCTTATATTAGTTCAGAGTAAACATTAAGTACTCGAATAATCTCTACAAGGTGAGGTTATTGATGGAATCTACTGTGATGTCATTCCAACTTGTCACTAGAAGGCATTGCAACTCAGCTACAGTAGCTTGTTTAGAGTCGTATTTAACTATTTTCTAGCTCAATTTTGCCCAACAGTTCTCAATAGGATTGCAATCTGGAGACTTTGCTGTCATGGCAATCTCGTAACGTCCTCCTAGTCGAAGTAATCTTGTACAATACGCGTACTGTGAGCAGTCGTATTGTCATCTTGAAACACAAAGTCATTGCCGATTCTTGGTCAAGCATATGGCATAAATATAATCTCCATGTGACTCCTGTAAGAGGCGCCAATGATGCTTCCCTGGTGGATATTGTAACGAATTTATTATTATGTATTTATTTTTAATATGAACGTTGTTTGGATTTAACTTGTATTTAGAAATATGCGTGACTTGTAGTATCAGATATGTGTTGCGTATAACGAATTTGTTATATATTATTTTAATGTTAATGTTTGTTTCGAATAAGTGCTAGTTATGTATGGCGAAACTCCCGCCAATTCTTCAAGGTTGTAGAATATTTGGGAACACAAGAATCAACAATAACGTAACTGGTATTGTCCGAAGTTTCGAGAAAATGTGTCCCGCCTATAAAAACAGCAGGGAAACACGCCAAAAAACAACAGAGAAGAATTACGTCTGCTAAGAAACTGTTATAACCGTGTGTATGCTATAAATCGTAATTTTGATAACCCTTACCAACCGGAAAATATACGAAATTTGACCACGAACAGTTATAAATTTGAACGTCAGTTAATTCTCATTAAACATTAGTATCTTTCCAAAAATATTGCTGGTTTCTCATCGGACATTAGTG